>NC_091166.1:47531700-47549200 GCF_040958095.1 Procambarus clarkii | reverse complement strand
ACAGAGGTGCAACTGGTACTCTGAGAGAGAACTCTATCAACATCAGAGGCCCGAGACTGTTCAACACGCTTCCACTACACATAAGGGGCATAACTGGCCGACCCCTCACAGTGTTCAAGAGAGAACTATCAACATCAGAGGCCCGAGACTGTTCAACACGCTTCCACTACACATAAGGGGCATAACTGGCCGACCCCTCACAGTGTTCAAGAGAGAACTATCAACATCAGAGGCCCGAGACTGTTCAACACGCTTCCGCTACACATAAGGGGCATAACTGGCCGACCCCTCACAGTGTTCAAGAGAGAACTTGATAAGCACCCCCAAAGGATACCTAATCATCCAGGCTGTAAGCATCGGCGTCCAACAGCCTGGTTGATCAGACGACCAACCGGGAGGCCTGGTCTGAAACCAGGCCGCGGGGCCATTGATCCCTGAAACCTCCACAAGATAGCAAGGTTTGTAGATTATTGTCTGGCCTGCGCTCCAAGGTGTTCAGTCTGTAGAATTTCAAGCGGGTTCAATAGTTTAGATATTTTGTTATTGAATTGATTTCGACATATAAAGTGTTTTGACCGTTGGTCAGGGTGATGTATGAGGGTGAGTGAGTGGTGGTGAGGTGTGAGGGGAGTGGTGGTGAAGTGTGAGGGATGAGGGGAGTGGGGGTGAGGTGTGAGGGATGAGGGAGGGCTGACACCTGTTACCTTCCCTCATACCCACCTTGCCTCATCCCCAACCCCCCCACGACGGGCACTGGTATTTTGTCCGTGTTTGGACTTGAGAACCAGACGGCGGAGACCAGTGGGACGTGTCTGTCGTTGACGGGTGGCTGTCACAGACGGGTGGGGTGAGGAGACGGTCAGCTGGAGGCGTGGTGGTGGGCGAGACAGGCGCCACCAGTGGTGGGGCCGAGTGTGGGTGGCGCCAGGGGTGGGGACAGGCAGGGGAGCGGGGTCCTTGTTCTCCTTGTGAGGTGGGAGGGGGGGGGGGGCGGGGTAGTGAACCAGAGGCAAACAGTAATAGACCAGTAGAACTAACATCAAATATCAAAACCTTCAAAAGAGAGGGCCAAAAGAGAGAGCCAAAAGAGAGGGCCTAAATAGAGGGAGCTAAGAAGTAATAGCCCACAAGACATGAAGTGAGAGGGTCAGCAGAACAAGAGAGGGGTCAGAAGAGGGCGCTCCTGCCCCTCTCAATGACCAGACCACTATAACATGGCCCGAGGTGCCATGGGAGAGGTGCCGCGAGGAGCCATGGGAGAGGTGCCGCGAGGTGCCATGGGAGACGTGCCGAGGTGCCATAGGGAGACGTGCCGCGAGGTGCCATGGGAGAGGTGCCGAAGGTGCCGTGGTAAACGACCAACTCGTGGCCTGATACACACACTTCGCGGCAGCTTTCGACAAATGTGACCATTGTGTTACTTCACACAAGATGCGCACAAAAGGAACTACTGGCAAAATAGGAAGAAGAATCATTAATTGCCTAACTAACAGAACGTAGAGGGAGTAATAGTTCACTGAGCTTGCAGCCAAAATGCTTCGGAAACAACTGAGATCAATCTTGACTAACTCTGGGTCACAGAGAACGGAAATGTTTACAATTGTTGATCAGCTGTAGTTTTCCTCCGAGACGACTCATACAGCTGTGGTGTTGCATAATGGGAGTGTTTTGTCCTCAGTTCCATATTGGGTGATGAGGCCCATGTGTGAGGAGCGACTTGTGGCAACATGAAGCAGCCTTTTGAGGTGCATAAACTCCGACCCTCCGTCAGTGGCAGCTCTGTGGCGCCCTGAAGGCTGTGGTGATGAGTCCTGACGCTGGTCACACACACGCACACACACACACACACACACACACACACACACACACACACACACACACACACACACACATACACACACACACACACACACACACACACACACACACACACACACACACACACGCACACACACACACACACACACGAACTCACACGTCACACGAACACACACGTCACGGGAGACGAACTCTGACTGCCAAACGCAGGAAATTCACAACTGGAACAAACACAGAGGATGGGATGGAACAGGAAGCCTGGATGAAGGAAGTACTCCAGCAAATGCAGAATGAATTCAGTGAAGGACTGAGGGTAATGAGGGAGACAGTAGCCAACCTGCAAGATGATTTAAGGGCAGCAAAGGAGGAGATAAGATACCTAAAGGAGACTCTTCCACAATACCAGGCACAAACCGTACCCCAGGGAGATGGGAATGCTACTGTGGAGGGGACCACCACAACCCAGATCTCATTTGCTGAAATGCTTAAAAAGAGCCCTGAAGCTAGGTCTGCGGTTAAGGAAGTTGCCATGGAAGTGGCTTCCTCTCAGGAAGCAGCTAGATGTACTAGCCGGCTGATAGAGAGAAATAGAGCAGTAGTAGTAGCAGGCATTGAAGAACAAACAGGGACCAGACCAAAGGAGCGGAGAGACAAGGACAAAAACATGATTAAAGAGATCCTTAAAGAGGTAAGGATGGAGGGAGCTGAGCGAAATGTTGAAAAGGTTTTCAGGCTTGGAAAGTACAACAAGGACAGAGACCGAATGATAAAGGTGGTTTTCATGAGCGAAATCGCGAAAGAGGAACTGCTAGCAAGGAAGTGTTGTCTAAAAGGTGTAGAGAAGTTCAAGAAAATATTCCTGCAGAGGGATATGACAAGGGAAGAGAGAATACGGACAGCAGACGCGAGGAAGGAGCGCAGGGAGAGAGAAGGAAATCAGAGTACCACAACCCAGAACCCTACAATCCCAGAGGGAAGTGGAGAACCCTCCTCAAACAGTGCAACAGCCACAGGGATTGGGGCACCACCCCCAAATTCTACCCAACAGACACCCAACCTGCCCCATCCCCTGTCAGCCCCCCACTAAGTACCCACCTAGGGCACCCTCCCCCCACCCACCCCCCTCCCCCCACTCACCCCCCTTCTCCCCCTCACCCCTCTCCCCAGGACCTCCCTTCTCCCCCATCAGAGTACACCAGAGTACACCAGGGGTACACCAGGGGTACACCAGGGGTACACCAGGGGACACCAGGGGTACACCAGGGGACACCAGGGGTACACCAGGGGTACACCAGGGGACACCAGGGGTACACCAGGGGACACCAGGGGTACACCAGGGTACACCAGGGTACACCAGGGGTACACCAGGGGACACCAGGGGTACACCAGGGGACACCAGGGGTACACCAGGGTACACCAGGGTACACCAGGGGACACCAGGGGTACACCAGGGGACACCAGGGGACACCAGGGTACACCAGGGGACACCAGGGGTACACCAGGGGACACCAGGGGTACACCAGGGGACACCAGGGGTACACCAGGGGTACACCAGGGGACACCAGGGGTACACCAGGGGACACCAGGGGTACACCAGGGTACACCAGGGTACACCAGGGGTACACCAGGGGACACCAGGGGTACACCAGGGGACACCAGGGGTACACCAGGGTACACCAGGGTACACCAGGGTACACCAGGGGACACCAGGGGTACACCAGGGGTACACCAGGGGTACACCAGGGTACACCAGGGTACACCAGGGGACACCAGGGTACACCAGAGTACACCAGGGGTACACCAGGGGTACACCAGGGGTACACCAGGGGTACACCAGGGTACACCAGGGTACACCAGGGTACACCAGAGTACACCAGGGGTACACCAGGGGTACACCAGGGTACACCAGGGGTACACCAGAGTACACCAGGGGTACACCAGAGTACACCAGGGGTACACCAGGGGACACCAGGGTACACCAGGGTACACCAGGGTACACCAGGGGTACACCAGGGTACACCAGAGTATACCAGGGGTACACCAGGGGTACACCAGGGTACACCAGGGTACACCAGGGTACACCAGAGTACACCAGGGGTACACCAGGGTACACCAGGGTACACCAGAGTACACCAGGGGTACACCAGAGTACACCAGGGGTACACCAGGGTACACCAGGGTACACCAGGGTACACCAGAGTACACCAGGGGTACACCAGAGTACACCAGGGGACACCAGAGTACACCAGGGGTACACCAGGGGTACACCAGGGTACACCAGGGTACACCAGGGGTACACCAGAGTACACCAGGGGTACACCAGAGTACACCAGGGGTACACCAGGGGACACCAGGGTACACCAGGGTACACCAGAGTACACCAGGGGTACACCAGGGGTACACCAGGGTACACCAGGGTACACCAGGGTACACCAGGGTACACCAGAGTACACCAGGGTACACCAGGGTACACCAGGGTACACCAGAGTACACCAGGGGTACACCAGGGGACACCAGGGTACACCAGGGTACACCAGGGTACACCAGGGTACACCAGGGTACACCAGAGTACACCAGGGGTACACCAGGGGACACCAGGGTACACCAGGGTACACCAGGGTACACCAGAGTACACCAGGGGTACACCAGGGTACACCAGGGTACACCAGGGTACACCAGGGTACACCAGAGTACACCAGGGGTACACCAGGGTACACCAGGGTACACCAGGGTACACCAGGGGACACCAGAGTACACCAGGGTACACCAGGGGTACACCAGGGTACACCAGGGTACACCAGAGTACACCAGGGGTACACCAGGGGACACCAGGGTACACCAGGGTACACCAGAGTACACCAGGGGTACACCAGGGTACACCAGGGTACACCAGGGTACACCAGGGTGCACCAGGGTACACCAGGGTACACCAGAGTACACCAGGGTACACCAGGGTACACCAGAGTACACCAGGGGTACACCAGGGGTACACCAGGGGTACACCAGAGTACACCAGGGGTACACCAGGGTACACCAGGGTACACCAGGGTACACCAGGGTACACCAGAGTACACCAGGGTACACCAAGGTACACCAGGGGTACACCAGGGTACACCAGAGTACACCAGGGTACACCAGAGTACACCAGGGTACACCAGGGTACACCAGGGTACACCAGGGTGCACCAGGGTACACCAGGGTACACCAGGGTACACCAGAGTACACCAGGGTACACCAGGGTACACCAGGGTACACCAGGGTGCACCAGGGTACACCAGGGTACACCAGAGTACACCAGGGGTACACCAGGGGTACACCAGAGTACACCAGGGTACACCAGGGGACACCAGGGTACACCAGGGTACACCACAGTACACCGGGGGTACACCAGGGGACACCAGGGTACACCAGGGTACACCAGAGTACACCAGGGTACACCAGGGTACACCAGGAGTACACCAGGGTACACCAGGGTACACCAGGGGACACCAGGGTACACCAGGGTACACCAGAGTACACCAGGGGTACACCAGGGGACACCAGGGTACACCAGGGTACACCAGAGTACACCAGGGTACACCAGGGGTACACCAGGGTACACCAGGGTGCACCAGGGTACACCAGGGTACACCAGAGTACACCAGGGGTACACCAGGGGACACCAGGGTACACCAGGGTACACCAGAGTACACCAGGGTACACCAGGGTACACCAGGGTGCACCAGGGTACACCAGGGTACACCAGAGTACACCAGGGTACACCAGGGTACACCAGAGTACACCAGGGGTACACCAGGGTACACCAGGGTACACCAGGGGTACACCAGGGGTACACCAGGGTACACCAGGGTACACCAGGGGTACACCAGGGTACACCAGGGGTACACCAGGGTACACCAGGGTACACCAGGGGTACACCAGGGTACACCAGAGTACACCAGGGTGCACCAGGGTACACCAGGGTACACCAGGGTGCACCAGGGTACACCAGGGTACACCAGGGTGCACCAGGGTACACCAGGGTACACCAGGGTACACCAGGGTACACCAGGGTGCACCAGGGTACACCAGGGGTACACCAGGGGTACACCAGGGTACACCAGGGTACACCAGGGTACACCAGGGTGCACCAGGGTACACCAGGGTACACCAGAGTACACCAGGGGTACACCAGGGTACACCAGGGGTACACCAGGGGACACCAGGGGTACACCAGAGTACACCAGGGGTACACCAGGGGTACACCAGGGTACACCAGGGTACACCAGGGGTACACCAGGGTACACCAGGGGTACACCAGGGGTACACCAGGGTACACCAGAGTACACCAGGGTGCACCAGGGTACACCAGGGTGCACCAGGGTACACCAGGGTACACCAGGGTACACCAGGGGTACACCAGGGTACACCAGGGTACACCAGGGTACACCAGGGTACACCAGGGTACACCAGGGGACACCAGGGGTACACCAGAGTACACCAGGGGTACACCAGGGGTACACCAGGGTACACCAGGGGTACACCAGGGTACACCAGGGTACACCAGGGGACACCAGGGGTAAACCAGAGTACACCAGGGGTACACCAGGGGTACACCAGGGTACACCAGGGTACACCAGGGGTACACCAGGGTACACCAGGGTACACCAGGGGTACACCAGGGTACACCAGAGTACACCAGGGTGCACCAGGGTACACCAGGGTGCACCAGGGTACACCAGGGTACACCAGGGTACACCAGGGTGCACCAGGGTACACCAGGGTACACCAGAGTACACCAGGGTGCACCAGGGTACACCAGGGTACACCAGGGTGCACCAGGGTACACCAGGGTACACCAGGGTACACCAGGGTACACCAGGGTGCACCAGGGTGCACCAGGGTACACCAGGGTGCACCAGGGTGCACCAGGGTACACCAGGGTACACCAGGGTACACCAGGGGTACACCAGAGTACACCAGGGGTACACCAGGGGACACCAGGGTACACCAGGGTACACCAGAGTACACCAGGATACACCAGAGTACACCAGGGTACACCAGGGGTACACCAGGGTACACCAGGGTACACCAGGGTACACCAGAGTACACCAGGGGTACACCAGGGGACACCAGGGTACACCAGAGCACACCAGGGGTACACCAGGGTACACCAGAGTACACCAGGGGTACACCAGGGGACACCAGGGTACACCAGAGCACACCAGGGGTACACCAGGGTACTGTGCTTGCTCCATTACTTTTCCTGATACTCTCATTCGACATAACCAAAGACACAAATTGTAATAACGTATCATCCTTCGCGCATGGCCCTGGGATTTTATTGGAGTAGACGACATAATGGGCCCAACAAAGAGCCAGAGCTCAACCCCCGCAAGCACAACTAGGTGAGTACACCCCTCTCCCCCCACACCCCCACCACATCCTCACCGCCCCACCACAGTGCGAGTACCTTAGCAACAATCATATATCAAGTTTATCTAACATTGCAACGTCGCCCCGGCTACACCATGACCACACCCCAGGCCACCTGAGCACTGCCACTCTCACTCTTTCTTAAAAGTAGAGACGGCGATGCCCCTGCCCCATACCCAGTACCCCATACCCAGTACCCCATACCCAGTACCCCATACCCAGTACCCCATACCCAGTACCCCATACCCAGTACCCCATACCCGGTACCCCCGGCCGGTAGCCGTGACCGACACCTTGGCAGCGGGCTCGGGTTATATCCGGCCCGGCCACACCCAACACCTGCAGCGGTAATTCTTGCGGCCACCTTCCCTCACTATAGTGGCCGGATGTATGGGCGTGATAAGGGGACGGACAGGAAGGCATAGACAGACAGACGGGAGGGCAGACAGACAGCCATAACTTAGCTACTCTCCTATCGTAAACAACGTGTATACTGAACACATGTATATAGGACCTACGTGTATAGCACGTATAAATGCTAGCGTATATGTGCTATACACTGCGTGTATAGCACCAGTACACTATATGCACTTCAGGTATATGTTATGTACACTAACTTGTCTGCTCAGGTCCCTCACCTGGGCTGACTCTACTCGGGTCCCTCACCTGGGCTGACTCTACTCGGGTCCCTCACCTGGGCTGACTCTACTCGGGTCCCTCACCTGGGCTGACTCTACTCGGGTCCCTCACCTGGGCTGACTCTACTCGGGTCCCTCACCTGGGCTGACTCTACTCGGGTCCCTCACCTGGGCTGACTCTACTCAGGTCCCTCACTTGGGCTGACTCTACTCGGGTCCCTCACATCAGGGGGGGGGGAGGGGGTGCAGGTGGCCCCTGAAGGTCAGTGGTGTGACTGAGGAAGCAAGCCATTACGAGGCGTTGATTGGTCATTAAGACGGCAGTAACCAGCTGGCATATGGGTGAGTGAGGTGATCCAGGACGGTGGAGTGCCTTGTTACGCTCGCCTGGTGGCTTGTTAGCCCTCGGGGGATAAACAGACGTGCCAGTGAGCTTGGTAATTAGACTTACGCCGGTGGGTTGTTTAGACGGGTAGCAATTGGCTCATTACCTTTTTTTTTTTACCGTGGCGTGATTGGTTGTTCAGTTGTTAGTGATGTAATTATTGCTGAGGTCGGGCGACTTCATTATGCTATGGCGGTAGTTAAGACAAGCAGGAGGATGAAGGGAACACAGAGACAGAAGAAGAATTACGGAGACAGGAGAAGGAAGTCACACGACAGTACAAGATCCATACACACGGTTTGTGTGTCACACGCGGGGAGACATGATCACAACCTACAAAATTTTCAGAGGAATTGACAGGGTAGATAAAGATAAACTGTTTAACAAGGACGATACGCGAACAAGGGGACACAGGTGGAAACTGAGTACCCAAATGAGCCACAGGGACGTTAGAAAGAACTTTTTTCAGTGTCAGAGTAGTTAACAGATGGAATGTATTAGGCAGTAATGTGGTGGAGGCTGACTCCATACACAGTTTTACATGTAGATATGATAGAGCCCAGTAGGCTCAGGAATCTGTACACCAGCTGATTGACAGTTGAGAGGCGGGACCAAAGAGCTAGAGCACAACCCCCGCAAACACAACTAGGCGAGTACTCGGGAACTGTCAGGTACCCTTCCAAGTTTAGTATAAATATTGCCGCATTAAACTGATTTGTGAATTGTGAACTAATATGTGTTTCTCTGGTACACAGGTAAGGTGATGTGGCCAGCAGGTGGCGCAGACGGCGCTGTGTGGTGGTGATGGTGAGTGTGTGAGGACACGTAGCAGAGATCACAGTGGAAAGTGGCCTCACCATAGTTTGTAGCAACTGATGCAAATATTAAGAAAATCATTTGAGGCAATGAACCAGACTTGAACCGGCGTACCAGTGATTCCCAGATATTCGCCTTGACCCATTCCGCCACGATAGGACAAAAGCCAGTCAACCCAGAACTCTACTGAATTCATTTTGGAAGGTCTGGAGGCCTCAACTGGTGCCACAACCAGGGCTTTATGATTGGTCCGCCGACACTCTGACCTGCGGGGAGTGGGAGTTCCCTTACCTTCACAACACACACGTCACAATGACCTCATACATCACCCGCCAAATACACACCGAAACTACGACGTTGGTACAACGTTCGAACAAGTTTTTAACACTACCTAACCAGTTATAACAACCAATATAGCAAGTTGTAACAACGTTCTAATACGTTATAAACACGTTAAGCCAAGATGTAACAACTTTCACACACAGAGATCACACTAACGTGATGCATCAAATGAACAAATCCACAAGGGCCGTGAGCTACGATAGGAGCTGCCTATCGTAGCTCAGTCGATTAAGGCAGTGTCTGGGATGCTCCCGGACGCAGGTTCGAATCCTCGTCACGGCCCTTGTGGATTTGTAACAACTTTATTACAAGTTGTAACATGCGAAAAATAAGAGACAGTTTCGGTTTGTATTTCCAGGGTAGTGACAAAATAA
This sequence comes from Procambarus clarkii, assembly GCF_040958095.1. Taxonomy (NCBI): domain Eukaryota; kingdom Metazoa; phylum Arthropoda; class Malacostraca; order Decapoda; family Cambaridae; genus Procambarus; species Procambarus clarkii. The sequence goes on along the minus strand of NC_091166.1, from coordinate 47,539,412 downwards.
TTCGAGGCACTGAGGTGACTTTGAACCGGCGTTCGACTGATTTCTAGAATATACATTAAAGATTGTCTCACCTCAGAGTACCTTGTGGTGCCTGGGATGAGTTCCTCGATGACCTGGTCAGTCAGTCTGGTGCTTGCAGGCACCTCGCTCTCTGTCACACACTTGAGGCCTGACAGGTGGGAGACAGGAGGCCTGCACGTCAAGTTCTGTCTTGAAGGCAATTAAGGGTTTTGTCGGGACTTCCTTTGCACACGAAGGCTATTTAAAATCTTTCCTATTTTTCGTCCATTAGTGTAATTTTCCTAGTTCCAATGAAGCTGTTTTGCACGTTGCCAAGCTGAAGGCTTCCTTAAGGAGTTTCTGCAGTGGTTTAGAACCAGTTCTTCTTCTCTGAATAAACTGCTTTGTAAACAAGGTTGTTGATGGACGAAATTACACTTTATAACACAATAGACGTGGGATCCCTGATTGTTTCAAGTGTAGGTTAGACATATACGTGAGAAAATGTAGGGTTACCCAGGACGGCAGTTCGAATCCACTGTCCTGCTCTTCACAGATGTTCCCATAAATACACCATGCTGTAACACCAAAGTAACTTAACTTTGTACGAATGAGTTTGTGTGGATATAATCAGGAGCTGGCTTATATGGGCCAGTAGGAGCTACCTCAGGGTAAGGTAAGGTTAAGGTAAGGGCAAGGTAACCTCGTATGTGACAACAGGAGCTGCCTCGTATGTGACAACAGGAGCTGCCTCGTATGTGACAATAGGAGCTGCCTCGTATGTGACAATAGGAGCTGCCTCGTATGTGACAATAGGAGCTGCCTCGTATGTGACAATAGGAGCTGCCTCGTATGTGACAACAGGAGCTGCCTCGTATGTGACAACAGGAGCTGCCTCGTATGTGACAATAGGAGCTGCCTCGTATGTGACAATAGGAGCTGCCTCGTATGTGACAACAGGAGCTGCCTCGTATGTGACAACAGGAGCTGCCTCGTATGTGACAATAGGAGCTGCCTCGTATGTGACAATAGGAGCTGCCTCGTATGTGACAATAGGAGCTGCCTCGTATGTGACAATAGGAGCTGCCTCGTATGTGACAATAGGAGCTGCCTCGTATGTGACAATAGGAGCTGCCTCGTATGTGACAACAGGAGCTTTCAACACGGGAGCCATCATAGCCTTCAACACGGGAGGGAAGTGAGTGGACTTACTGTTATGTTTACGGCGCGTGTTCTCAAGAGTACCCACCTGACCTAACTTCGTGGAGAGCCAGGAGGCGGCAGTCACAACACAAGACGCTCAGCCATCAACAGCCTGGTGCCGGCCGTGGCACTCTGGCACATCACTGTGATCATTGGCTCACTCGCATTTGGAACATGTTCTCTCAACATGTAAATATGTGAGAAGTGTGTGAGGCGAGCACATGAAGGCTCCGGCACACAGTTGGCTCCAGCCTCGTCCACTAACTCTTGGCATTCTAACTTCCAGTAAATAAACTGGATCCTTAATGTAAACAAATAATTAGTTTATTAACAAGTTTCTAGGGCCAGACGTTAGATGAGTTGATGCAGGATACGAGCGTTTGTTTGTAGATTCATCACGACCATCAATACTATTCCTAATGAACTTTAGTCCTAGTGAGAGAGAGAGAGAGAGAGAGAGAGAGAGAGAGAGAGAGTGTGTGTGTGAGAGCTAGTGTGTGAGAGCGAGTGTGTGAGAGTGAGTGTGTGAGAGTGAGTGTGTGAGAGTGAGTGTGTGAGAGTGAGTGTGTGAGTGTGTGAGAGTGAGTGTGTGAGAGTGAGTGTGAGAGGTGTTGTGGTGGTATTAGTGGTCATCTGACCTTGCTGGGGTGAGGTCTTCAGACCAATGCTTTGTCTGGACGTTACTCAGCGAATAGTGGGACACGTAAAGTCCCATTACCCCCCCCCCTTCCCTCCCCCCTCCCACCACCACTTTTCCCCCTCCCCCCCTCCTACCACCACTCTCTCCCCCCCCCCCCCACCATCACTCTTCTCCCCTCTGCCCCCTCCTTCCTCCCTTTCTCTCTTTTTCCCTCTGGAGCATCACGCCTCTTCATCTTCCCCACCTTTCTTGACCCTCCCTCACCTTGACCCTCAACTTGACCCTCCCTCACCTTGACCTCTGCCTCACCCTCTCTATCCTTCAACTTGGTCCTCCCTAACCTTGACCTTGTCAAGTTTTAATCTTTGACTCCGTCAAACGTGCCCATTTCAAGGGGAAGAACGTACAGGACTAAATTCAGATGAACTAAGTTAGGAAACAGTATGACTGCTGCTGCTTGTTGGTGTGGTGGCTGTCAGTGGCCTCCCTACCCGAGCCTCAGATATTAACACCAAGTAAAGCATTCAGCACTTCCACCAACACGATAATATCATATTTGCTCACATTCAGGGTATAAAAACACGCAAATGTAACCAAGTTCACTTTATAGCTGACCTCCTACGTGAGGCAAATCAAGTGTTTAGAGCCCTAACAGAAACTCACACCAAGGACTACCATGATGGTGAAATATGGATCTCAGAGTACAATCTTTTCAGATGTGACAGGAAACACAAGCTACATGTTGGGGTCAGCCTCTACATCAAAGACACACTCATCTGTACTGAGCTGCTAAACACCTCAAATGATATGGTGGAAGTGCTGATAATCAAAATAAAGATCCTAAATGTAGTTATTGTCCTTGTATATAAGTCACCGAAGGCAAACCCTCAGCAGTTTAAAAACCAACTAATGAAAATAAAACACTGCTTAGAAAACCTCACAAATCCAGCTCCGAACATCATTCTGCTTGGGGGACTTCAACCTACGGCACCTGAAATGGAAGCACCTGGCTAATACTGTTATATGAGAAAGAATACCAGGAAGTAGCCTAAATGAACAGGCACATGTAAATGACCTGTTACGGATGTGCGATAGGTTTGCCTTAAACTAACAAATAGTAGACCCCGCTACAAAGAAGAACACGTTGCTCTCTCTCTCGCTCTCTCTCTTTTGCTCTCTCTCTCTTTCTCCCTCTCTTTCGCTCTCTCTCTCTCTCTCTCTCTCTCTCTCTCTCTCTCTCTCTCTCTCTCTCTCTCTCTCTCTCTCTCTCTCTCTCTCTCTCTCTCTCTCTCTCTCTCTCTCTCTCACCCCCTCCCTCCCTCCCTTAATTGGCCAGATGGTAAATATAAGAGTTTTCGATGAATGAACTAAATGTGATGCTTGGAATGTGTGTGAATGAAAGAGTTGTGTGTGTGTGTGTGCGAGGCTCAAGTGGGTAGTTGAAGTGTGTTGTGATACCAGGGTGAGTACACCCAGGGTGCTGTGTTGCCTACACCCAGGGTGCTGTGTTGCCTACACCCAGGGTGCTGTGTTGCCTACACCCAGGGTGCTGTGTTGCCTACACCCAGGGTGCTGTGTTGCCTACACCCAGGGTGCTGTGTGGTGCAAGAACACGGGCTTTTAAAGTGGAGTATCTGATCTAGGGATCAGAATTAAAGACAGTTTAACAAGAATAAGTTAATCAGTTATATATTTACTATTATGGGTATCAGAATTCACCTGATGTTCAAGATGTCAACATTAATGCACAAATGTGAGTCGCCACACAAGAAGTTAAAAGTACTACGGCTGACGGCCCCTGAAAATCACACAGTAAGTTGAAATCCCAATATACGTCACCTCACAAGTTCACTCACCAAGGTCTCTTAAGTCCCCACCCGGCCTGGGGCGGCCTAGTCTGCCTGCTGGCCTCTCCCTTCAGTAGCGCTGTATATCTCACTGTCCTGAATGTACTGTTCTATGGGTATATATGGGGGAACCGGGAGCCAAGCTCCGCCTTATAGGAGAGAGCCTCTGGCTATCTTCCTACCACGCCTAAATAGCGGCATGTTTGGTGGACACAACCCAGTCAACCGGCTGCCATTATCAGCTCAGGAGCAGCAGCAGCGAGGTCACCTCACACCACCTGACCACTCTCAACCATTGAACAATTAGCACCTGAAAGGTGTGACTTTATAAGGCTTATGAGGTTAGTGTCTGGCGCCTCCAATATTGTGTGTGACTGACTCTCCTGGTATGGAAGATATTAAACAAAACTAATTTACGGTGTTGCAGAGAGAAGGGTGAGGGAGGGGTGTGAGGGAGGGGTGTGAGGGAGGGGTGTGAGGGAGGGGTGTGAGGGAGGGGTGTGAGGGAGGGGAAGTGATGGAGGGGTGTGAGGGAGAGGTGTGAGGGAGGGGAAGTGATGGAGGGGTGTGAGGGAGAGGTGTGAGGGAGGGGGGTGGGTGAGGCGGGTGTGACCTACAGTCTGGTATGTCAGTTGAAGAGCTTTGCAGAACCTTCCCTCGGCTGATGTACCAGCCGGATAGGAGCAGGATATAGAAGGAAAGAGAAAGGGACGGTGGAATGTAATTAATTTATGTCAAACTTACCATAACAGGTGTAGGGGAGTGTTAATTGTGGTGTGGCCGTGGATGTAGACGGAGGGAGCCTACACTAAGACTCAGGCGGACACGTTATGGGTCTCTACTGCTGCGCCAGTAGCTACTGTAGCAGTAGTAGAGACATTAAAAAGGAGGGAGAGGGGTGGACATGATACACACATATAAAATACTTAAGAAGGATTAACAGGGGTTGAAAGAGAGAAAATGTTTACAATGAAATATCACTAGAACAAGAGGGCACAGATGGAAGCTTGAGACTCAGATGTGTCATAGAGAGGTTAGAAAGTTTTATTTTAGCGTGAGGATAGTGAGTAAATGGTATGACCTAAAGGAGCAGGTTGTAGAAGCTAACTCTATTCATAACCTTAAAAGCAGGAATGATAGAGAAGTACGCCAGGAGTCATTGTATTAGACAACCAGCGGCTAGAAAAGCTGGGTCCAAGAGCTACAGCTCGATCCTGAAGACACAAATAGGGAATTCCAAATAGGTGAGGCGCACACAACACAGTAATCCACACAATTATGAGTATTAGCATTTCATCCACCTGGATACTCTGGTAATTGAATCCGGACCCGCGTGGCGGCAGACCGCAGCTCCGCCAGGCAGCGACCACAGGACACGAACACCACGTCGCAAGTACAAGCAAAGAGTACAAAGGTACAGGGTACAAGCAAAGAGTACAAAGGTACAGGGTACAAGCAAAGAGTACAAAGGTACAGGGTACAAGCAAAGAGTACAAAGGTACAGGGTACAAGCAAAGAGTACAAAGGTACAGGGTACAAGCAAAGAGTACAAAGGTACAGGGTACAAGCAAAGAGTACAAAGGTACAGGTACAAGCAAAGAGTACAAAGGTACCCTACACAGTCCAAAGTCAGTTGTGACACCTTGTAGTGGGGAAGAGCCCCGGTGGGGGGCGTCACAGACGGGGGAAGACGACCCCTAAGTCGCCCAATTCGCCACTTTGGCAGCCAAAAATATTTGAGAAATGGGTACATAAAGTGGGAGTGAGAATCAGGATGTTTGAAGTCTTGTTTATGTAAGTACACTTGGACAACCTGGGAGTGGGGTGGTTGCTGTGGGAGAGAGCGAGCAAGAGAGACCAAGAGAGCGAGCGAGAGACCAAGAGAGCGACCGAGAGAGACCGAGAGATCGAGCGAGAGACCAAGAGAGCGAGCAAGAGACCAAGAGAGCGAGCGAGAGACCAAGAGAGCGAGCGAGAGACCAAGAGAGCGAGCAAGAGACCAAGAGAGCGAGCGAGAGACCAAGAGAGCGAGCGAGAGACCAAGAGAGCGAGCGAGAGACCAAGAGAGCGAGCGAGAGACCAAGAGAGCGAGCGAGAGACCAAGAGAGCGAGCAAGAGAGCTCAGTAGAGAAAAAAAAGGGTACAATACCCAGTCTATGTTTGTTTCCTTTCTTAAATATTGGTATAACGTTCTCTTCTTCCCAAGTGTGTGGGAGTTGCCTTGTCTCCAGGCTGGCATTGTTGACCTTGGTGGATAGTTTGTTCAAGACCTCCTCTCTCAGTCCTCGGCCAGACCTTTCTCAGGCTCCTCGCTCTCACTTCCTTGAGGCATCCTCCACCGCCGTCACCTGCGTCTCAACCGTGTCCTTGGGGGGCCCTTCTTTATGCCTTCCTCGGCAGCCTTTGTGAGTGTCTCGTGGCGCTCGGTCTCGTGGCTCGGTCTCGAGCCTCGGTCTCGTGGCTCGGTCTCCTGGCTCGGTCTCGAGCCTCGGTCTCGTGGCTCGGTCTCGTGGCTCGGTCTTGTGGATCGGTCTCGTGGCTCGGTCTCGTGGCTCGGTCTCGTGGCTCGGTCTCGTGGCTCGGTCTTGTGGCTCGGTCTTGTGGCTCGGTCTCTTGGCTCGGTCTCGTGGCTCGGTCTCGGTCTCGTGCCTCGGTCTCGTGGCTCAGTCTCGTGGCTCGGTCTCGAGCCTCGGTCTCGAGAACTTCGTGGAATTTCTTCCCGAATTCTTCTAAAATTTCTTTCTCGTTTATTTAAAGGTGGTTCTTGGGTGCTGTCTGAGGGGATGTTATTCTGAGAACTTGCAGTGTGTTTCTGCAGGTGTGTGCACGGATGTGGCCACATGTATAGTGGCAGGTGTGTTTACAGGTGCAATACATGTTTTTTTTTGTAGCTGCCGTTTCTGCTGCTGCTGTTGTCGCAGCGTCTGCTCTCGTAATTCATATTTATTTGCCACTTTGCCTGTCTGTGTTGCGGCTTACACAGCGCCCCGCTGTTGTTGTGTGTGGGGGTGTGGGGGTCTGTGTTGCTGGCGGCCTCACGCCTTCCTAGAGGAGTTGGGGCAGACCTCAGGTAGCCGCGGGTCGGCTTTTGGGGGTTCATCTTGGGTGTGTGGGTGTATTGGGTGGGTGTACTGGCCTAGAGGTGTGTGTGGGTGTATTGGGTGGGTGTACTGGCCTAGAGGTGTGTGTGGGTGTATTGGGTGGGAGTACTGGCCTAGAGGTATGTGTGGGTGTATTGGGCGGGTGTACTGGCCTAGAGGTGTGTGGGGGGGTGTATTGGGTGGGTGTACTGGCCTAGAGGTATGTGTGGGTGTATTGGGCGGGTGTACTGGCCTAGAGGTGTGTGGGGGGGGTGTATTGGGTGGGTGTACTGGCCTAGAGGTGTGTGGGGGGTGTATTGGGTGGGTGTACTGGCCTAGAGGTGTGTGGGGGGGGTGTATTGGGTGGGTGTACTGGCCTAGAGGTGTGTGGGGGGTGTATTGGGTGGGTGTACTGGCCTAGAGGTGTGTGGGGGGGTGTATTGGGTGGGTGTACTGGCCTAGAGGTGTGTGGGGGGGAGTACTGGCCTAGAGGTGTGTGTGGGTGTATTGGGCGGGTGTACTGGCCTAGAGGTATGTGTGGGTGTATTGGGTGGGTGTACTGGCCTAGAGGTATGTGTGGGTGTATTGGGTGGGTGTACTGGCCTAGAGGTGTGTGGGGGGGTGTATTGGGTGGGTGTACTGGCCTAGAGGTGTGTGGGGGGTGTATTGGGTGGGTGTACTGGCCTAGAGGTGTGTGGGGGGGTGTATTGGGTGGGTGTACTGGCCTAGAGGTGTGTGGGGGGTGTATTGGGTGGGTGTACTGGCCTAGAGGTGTGTGGGGGGGTGTATTGGGTGGGTGTACTGGCCTAGAGGTGTGTGGGGGGTGTATTGGGTGGGTGTACTGGCCTAGAGGTGTGTGGGGGGTGTATTGGGTGGGTGTACTGGCCTAGAGGTATGTGTGGGTGTATTGGGTGGGTGTACTGGCCTAGAGGTGTGTGGGGG
>NC_091166.1:47514200-47526700 GCF_040958095.1 Procambarus clarkii | reverse complement strand
CCAGCCATAGACAGCATGCCCATGCCCTCTACACCAGCCATAGACAGCATGCCCATGCACTCTGCACCAGCCATAGACAGCATGCCCATGCCCTCTACACCAGGCCCAGACTCGTGGAATTCTAAGATTCACCAAGGCGTGCAAAACACCATTAGTGGCGCTGGGCTGTAGCTCCTGGCCTCGGATTACCCGTTTTGTAGGTTGGAACAACTTTTGCCTCCAAGAGAGAGAACTACACCTCTCCTCTTGGGTGTAGTTTGTTGAGGTGATTGAGAGGTGATGCCTGCTGCCCCCCCCCTCTCTCTCTCTCTCTCTCTCTCTCTCTACCCGGTCTTCTCCTCTCTCTTCCCCTGCCTCTCCCTGCCTCTCCCTGCCTCTCCCTGGCTGTCCTGCCTCAGCCTGGCCGGAGTTCATTACCAGTGTGTGTTGACAGTGTTATTGTGAAGGTTGCCACCATCATTCTCCTGGTAATGTATGTGTGGTCAGTCTTCCTTGTGTGCCTGCCTCCCTCCTTCCCCCTCCCTCCCCCCCCCCCTGCCTTCCTCCCCCCCATAAGTAGCATATATATACCTAACCTAACCAACAGCAACAATCAACAACAACAACAAAAATCCCAAAGGCCCCCCCCCTTCCCCCCAAAAATATATAAATTGTTTAACAAAAAAAATTCAACACGCCCAGCACAAAATTCCCCAAAATCCAACACACACACACACACACACACACACACACACACACACACACACACACACACACACACACACACACACACACACACACACACACACACACACACACACACACACACACACACACACACACACACACACACACACAGCCTGGTCTCATAGAGGGCCTCGTAGCCTGGTGGGGGCCTCGTAGCCTGGTGGATAGCGCGCAAGACTCGTAATTCTGTGGCGCGGGTTCGATTCCCGCACGAGGCAGAAACAAATGGGCAAAGTTTCTTTCACCCTAAGTGCCCCTGTTACCTAGCAGTAAATAGGTACCTGGGTGTTAGTCAGCTGTCACGGGCTGCTTCCTGGGGTGTGTGTGTGTGGTGTGGGGAAAAAAAAAGTAGTTAGTAAAACAGTTGATTGACAGTTGAGAGGCGGGCTGAAAGAGCAAAGCTCAACCCCCGCAAAAACACAACTAGTAAACACACACACACACACAAAGAAAATCCAAGCAGAAAATGAGGGGATATGATCTCTACGTACAAAATAGTAATGTCGTGAATAAATAGACCACTGTACTAACTATTTATGCCGCGTCCTTCAGTATGTCACAGTATAGCAATATTTGATCATCACCAGTGACGTATTCATCAGCACTAATATCATCAATACCTGCCACACCAGGAGCCACCCTGGTCACAGCCTAGGGCCAGATTCATGAAGCAGTTACGCAAGTACTTACGAACATGTACATCTTTCCTCAATCTTTAACGGCTTTGGTTACATTTATTAAACAGTTTACAAGCACGAAAGCGTCCCAATGAACCGTTGTTATTGTTATAAGCAGCCTCCTGGTGCTTCGGAGCTCATTAACTGTTTAATAATTATAAACAAAGCCGCCAAAGATTGAGACAAGATGTACAGGTTGGTAAGTACTTGCGTAACTGCTTCGTGAATTTGGCCCCCTTGTCACCAGCCTAGCACCCAAAGTCTCTTATTCTCCCGAGTCTCTCTTATCTCTCGCCAGCACCAGTTAGTCACCAGCCAAAATGTTATAGTGACACATACCAACCCACATACCACATACCCACATACCGAAATACCACATAGCCAGATACCACATAGCCAGATACCACATACCACATACCCAGATACCACATAGCCACATACCAACCCACAGCATCCAGCAGGGGACGTGGGGTGACCCATGGCGGGGGTGGAGGTGGTCCACGGCCCAACAATACTCGACTATCACAGTTCATCACAGGTCCTCGCCTCCTGCATCGAGGTCCTCTTCAGTCCTAGCATTTCCCCCATCCTTCCCCTCCCCCCCTCATTTCCCCTCTCTCCCCCCATTCCCCTCTCCTCCCCCCATTCCCCCTCCTCTCCGCGTCACATCTGGAGCATGAGAACGTCTTGGAATTGTATAAACTTTTGCGCTTTCCGGATACTTTTAAGAAATGGCGTCGTTAACTGGCTGTGTCCTGGAAGACTCGGGGGTCCAGGGCGCCGAGTTTAATTCCTGGCAAGACAAAAGCAGTCTCTTAAGCAGGTCTTGGGGATATTGAAGAATACGGGGCCCTATTTCTCTCCCAGAGGAAGAGTCTTGCAAGTTAGGGGAGTATTATTTTATTGTTGGGGGGTGGGAGGAGTTATCGGGGGGAGGGGGTATCTTCGGGGTGGTGGGGGAGGGAGGGGGGGTCGTTCTCAGGGGTGGTGTGGAAGGGGGGGGGAGGGGTTGTCTCCGCAGTGGTGGTGGGGAAGGTATCCTTAAGGGGGGGGGAAGCTAAGGCTTGATTATGTGGGGGTTGGGTGGTGGGGGGTGGGGTTGGGTGGTGGGGGGGTGGGGTTGACCAGGAGGGGGGGGGGGTGTGGGGGGGGGTATTCGTGAGTCATGTAGCCAAGACCGTCCCTGTCGTGATCAATATTCCTTTATTGATCCTTCTCCTCCTCCAAGTCTTCCTCTTCCTTCCACCACGAAGCCTCCACCCATCACCCTTCCTCCGCCCCTTCCCCCCAACACACTGATCGTCGCTGCAACCCTCAATAGGTCTCCGCTGTTGTAATACACTTTGGAAGGACACGCACTCTAGGACACGCACTCTAGGACACGCACTCTAGGACACGCACTCCAGGACACGCACTCCAGGACACGCACTCCAGGACACGCACTCCAGGACACGCACTCCAGGACACGCACTCCAGGACAAGCACTCTAGGACACGCACTCTAAGACACGTACTCCAGGACACGCACTCTAGGACACGCACTCCAGGACACGCACTCTAGGACACGCATTCCAGGACACGCACTCCAGGACACGCACTCTAGGACACGCACTCCAGGACACGCACTCTAGGACACGCACTCCAGGACACGCACTCCAGGACACGCACTCCAGGACACTCATTCGAGTGCATATCACCCCACTACGTGTACACACCTGGGCGGAGGATGAGAAGAAAATGGGAAGAGGAAGAGAGGAGGAGCATGAAGAGGGAGAACAGAATTAGAGAACACGAATAAGTCATTGAGAGAGGAGCTGAAAAGAGAAAATTGGAAGAGACACTCCTAAGTGTTCTGGCCACTAAACACCCGCAGGCCGGCCACCATTAAACACCCGCAGGCCGGCCACCATTAAACACCCGCAGGCCGGCCACCATTAAACACCCGCAGGCCGGCCACCATTAAACACCCGCAGGCCGGCCACCATTAAACACCCGCAGGCCGGCCACCATTAAACACCCGCAGGCCGGCCACCACTAAACACCAGCAGGCCGGCCACCATTAAACACCCGCAGGCCGGCCACCATTAAACATATAGTATCATCGAGGTTTTACCTCGATAAAGTGTTACTAAGTGCAACCAATAGGAAGTGTTACTCAGTGTTACTCAGTATCTTCATAGGGTAATATAATTTCAGTGTTACCTAGTGTTACATCTGCTCAAAAACTACGCCTATCTTTTGACTTCCTCTTAAACAGCTGCGTCAGATGTTTGACCTATATTGAGAAACTACATCTAACCTTTGACCTCTGCTCAAATAAAGGCTTCTAAATCTTCAACCAGCCCACTAACAACTGCATCTGGCTTTTGACCTATGATCCAAAAACACCTGTAACTGACTTTTGACCTCTACTGCATCAGGACCTGCGTTCGACCTCTGCCCCCAACACCTGTCTGACCTTTGACACCTGTTCTAACCTGCTGACTTTATATTAAGTGAACTTTAAAAAAAGTGGCGGTCAGAAAAATGTAAACAGCCTCTGACAGCCGTCAGCCTCTGACAGCGGTGAATTAATGAGGAATTTCCAGTGAGTTATTGTTCACCACTGAACTTTTACCACAACGAAACAAAATATCTGGCATCAGGAACCTGTAGACAGACAACATTCAGTGTGAGTCAGGATGACTAGAGGGAAGGACTCGCAGCACCCAGTGTGGCGCCACCTACCCTGCCTGTGTTACAGTCCTTGTGCTCGGCCGCCACGGCTCGGCCGCCACGGCTCGGCCACCACGGCTCGGCCACCACGGCTCGGCCACCACGGCTCGGCCGCCACGGCTTGGCCACCACGGCTCGGCCACCATGACTTGGCCCAGAAAAAAAATCCCCGTCTGAGTATTAATGTTGGTTCGATGTACAAGGCTTTGTACTGGTGTACAGCTCGGCCACCACGGCTCGGCCACCACGGCTCGGCCACCACGGCTCGGCCGCCACGGCTTGGCCACCACGGCTCGGCCACCACGGCTCGGCCACCACGGCTCGGCCACCACGGCTCGGCCGCCACGGCTCGGCCGCCACGGCTCGGCCACCACGGCTCGGCCACCACGGCTCGGCCACCACGGCTCGGCCACCACGGCTCGGCCACCACGGCTCGGCCACCACGGCTCGGCCGCCACGGCTCGGCCACCACGGCTCGGCCACCACGGCTCGGCCACCACGGCTCGGCCGCCACGGCTCGGCCACCACGGCTCGGCCACCACGGCTCGGCCACCACGGCTCGGCCGCCACGGCTCGGCCGCCACGGCTCGGCCGCCACGGCTCGGCCACCACGGCTCGGCCACCACGGCTCGGCCACCACGGCTCGGCCACCACGGCTCGGCCACCACGGCTCGGCCACCACGGCTCGGCCGCCACGGCTTGGCCACCACGGCTCGGCCACCATGGCTTGGCCCAGAAAAAAAATCCCCGTCTGAGTATTAATGTTGGTTCGATGTACAAGGCTTTGTACTGGTGTACAGCTGAGCGGTGGGTGGACCCCCTGAGCGGTGGGTGAACCCCCTGAGCGGTGGGTGGACCCCCTGAGCCGTGGGTGGACCCCCTGAGCCGTGGGTGGACCCCCTGAGCCGTGGGTGGACCCCCTGAGCGGTGGGTGGACCCCCTGAGCCGTGGGTGGACCCCCTGAGCCGTGGGTGGACCCCCTGAGCGGTGGGTGGACCCCCTGAGCCGTGGGTGGACCCCCTGAGCGGTGGGTGGACCCCCTGAGCCGTGGGTGGACCCCCTGAGCCGTGGGTGGACCCCCTGAGCGGTGGGTGGACCCCCTGAGCCGTGGGTGGACCCCCTGAGCCGTGGGTGTGGGTGTTGGTGTGGGCGTGCATATGTGCCATCAATGGAACAGATCTGAATGCCACTGAATTGGCCCTAGCGTACAAGAAGGCAGTGTTGTTGCTCCTTTCTTGTTGGATGTCTTTATCAACGATCAGTTGGACGTCAGCTGTAAAACTGGGGCCTATACTTCATGACTGTGCTCTCTGCTCTAACCTCTACATGGTGCCTGCTTGATACCTGGTTGATGGGGTTCTGGGAGTTCTTCTACTCCCCAAGCCCGGCCAAAGGTGTTCAGCAGTCAATAACAGCCTCATGCTGGCTGCCACTTTTTTAAAAAACATCCCTCTATATGCGATCATTCATTCCCAGGAGAGCAGGACGGGTCGTAGGGCAGAATGCGTCGCAGGCCAGGATGCGTCATAATGGAGGATTTGTGCAGGACTTGCCATAGGACAGGACCTGTCATAAGATAGGACTTGTAGCACAGAACTTTTCTTAGGGCAGGGCGTGTCGTAATATTCCATGAGGTTTGTAAAATTCGCCATTCCCTTTTTTAGAACCCTGCCGTCTCTGGGATACGAAGCTGGACTATAGTCGCTCTGATTATCTTGCTCCAGTATTTTGCAAGGTACTCAAGTAAGCGACATTGGTCTGTAATTTAAGGCTTCGTACCTGTCTCCGGCCTTGAAGATATGGGCACCACGTTTGCAGTTTTTATTGACCTAGTCAGAGAATTGCACAGTGTGCGTGCTGCCTCTTTCATTATCCCGGGTGATATCTGGTTTGGTCCTGCTGTTTCGATTACATCCAATTCTTCCATGTGTTTTATGTACTTATCCTCAGTTATTACCATATCTTAACCCTTCCATTATCTCTTGAACCAGTTCTCCGCTCAGCCTCGACCTTGAGGATCTGTAATCTTCTGTTAGCTTCATGCCATACCAATGATGATAATTTTAGGACACTAGTGCTCTCTAGGGTGGAATATTGTTGCACTCTAACAGCCCCATTCAGAGCCGGAGAAGTTGCTGACCTTAGAGAGCATGCAGAGATCCTTTACCGCTAGAATCCACTCTATGAGTCTTAATTATTGGGACCGATTAAAACTTCTAAATCTGCATTCTCTAGAGTGCAGGCGAGAGAGAGATACATAATGGTCTACACGTGGAAAATATGCCCAAATCTGCACATGGAAATAACATCACATGAGACCAGAAGGCATAGCAGGATGTGCAGAATACCCCCGTTGAAGAGCAGAGGTGCAACAGGTACTCTGAGAGAGAACTATCAACATCAGAGGCCCGAGACTGTTCAACACGCTTCCACTACACATAAGGGTCATAACTGGCCGACCCCTCACAGTGTTTAAGAGTGAACTTGATAAACACCTCCAAAGGGTACTTGATCAACCAGACTCTGATTCATACTCCTTACAGCTGATTTTCTAAGTGACTATAGTAATCTTAGCCGCTCCTTGGCATTTTGCCATGTAATTTGTATACTGCCTTTCTGATTTTCTTGTTTCTAGTGTATTAATTTCTGGCCCTGCTTGGTGTACTGTAGGTTTGTGTGCTGTATCAGTTAATGCATTGCCCATCCCTCAAGCCCGTCCTCCTGCAGGAGCTCCTGAAAGTCTTCCTCTCGCCGTCCTGTTATCCCGTCTCTCTGAACCTGTCATTTATCCTGCCGTGTTAGGGCCTGCCTCTGGACAGTTCTTTGTGACGTGACAGGATACTGTCCATACCTGCCTGTCAGCTGATCCTGTGGAATCCTTCCCCGTCTCACCAGTAACAGCTCAAAAGACCGAGATTTTAAAATGCGACTGCTGGCCATTGCTCGTCGACTAGAGAGTGTGGTGTGTGTGTGTGCATCTAGTTCAGTGTTCACCGTCACATGATATACTGATGAACGCTGAAATAACAGCGAGTGCTATTATTGAAATTGAGATTAAATTTCTGAACATTATTCGGTCATTACAATTGTGTCAACAACACTGGCAGTGATTCACCCGTGGCTTAACCTGCGAGTGCTTGTTCGTGTTGCTTGTTGTGTCATCACGTCTGTGTTGGGTGTGTGTGTGTGTGTGTGTGTGTGTGTGTGTGTGTGTGTGTGTGTGTGTGTGTGTGTGTGTGTGTGTGTGTGTGTGCGTGCGTGCGCGTGTCAGATGGAGCCCCTGGCCGGACTTCTGCCATAGAGGAGCTACAGGTGGCAACCCTGCCATGGAAGGTTGCCAGCCTCATCACAGGTTAGATATTAGTACCACGTGCCGCTGAAGGCCACAGGACGCTGCCATCGGCGTCCTCGACGATCTTGATGAACTTGCGGTTGTGTACCTAACTGGTATACATGTATAGTGACCTTAAACTATAGAGTAATTGAACATAAAAGTACATAACTTTAAGATGTCGTAACATTACACTTAAGGGTGTACCAGGGAGTCAGAGGTCGTGGGGAAGGAGACTGTTGTGGAGGGTAGGAGGAAACAATAGAGCAGGAGATGGAGAAGAGAGAGAAGGGGATAATTGTGTTAGAAGAGGGCCGGGCGCCCCAGCACACACCGGATTAACCCCTCCTACTTGGCAAGTAATAAACTCTTCACAAGAAAAGTGAGGTAAAGACTTTTGCTTTATCCATTTAGGGGCCAGGATTTATTTTCTAAGTAGAGGGAGAGAGAAAGAGAGAGAGAGAGAGACAGGGAGAGGGAGAGGGAGAGAGAGGGAGGGGGAGAGGGAGGAAGGGGGAGAGAGAGGGAGGGGGAGAGAGAGAGGGAGGGGGAGAGAGAGAGGGAGGGGGAGAGAGAGAGGGAGGGGGAGAGAGAGAGGGAGGGAGGGGGAGAGAGAGAGATCACAGGGAATTTTGTAGAGGCAGTGAGGTATTCTCATGGTTGTGTGAGAGTACCCCAGAACTGGTGCTGTTCCTAGTGACCTGTACTGACTGTGACCTGTACTGACTGTGGCCTGTACTGACTGTGACCTGTACTGACTGTGACCTGTACTGACTGTGGCCTGTACTGACTGTGACCTGTACTGACTGTGACCTGTACTGACTGTGGCCTGTACTGACTGTGACCTGTACTGACTGTGACCTGTACTGACTGTGGCCTGTACTGACTGTGACCTGTACTGACTGTGACCTGTACTGACTGTGGCCTGTACTGACTGTGGCCTGTACTGACTGTGACCTGTACTGACTGTGGCCTGTACTGACTGACTGTGACCTGTACTGACTGTGACCTGTACTGACTGTGGCCTGTACTGACTGTGACCTGTACTGACTGTGGCCTGTACTGACTGTGACCTGTACTGACTGTGGCCTGTACTGACTGTGACCTGTACTGACTGTGGCCTGTACTGACTGTGGCCTGTACTGACTGTGGCCTGTACTGACTGACTGTGACCTGTACTGACTGTGACCTGTACTGACTGTGGCCTGTACTGACTGTAACCTGTACTGACTGTGGCCTGTACTGACTGTGACCTGTACTGACTGTGGCCTGTACTGACTGTGACCTGTACTGACTGTGGCCTGTACTGACTGTGGCCTGTACTGACTGTGGCCTGTACTGACTGTGACCTGTACTGACTGTGGCCTGTACTGACTGTGACCTGTACTGACTGTGACCTGTACTGACTGGCCTGTACTGACTGTGACCTGTACTGACTGTGGCCTGTACTGACTGTGACCTGTACTGACTGTGGCCTGTACTGACTGTGGCCTGTACTGACTGTGGCCTGTACTGACTGTGACCTGTACTGACTGTGGCCTGTACTGACTGTGCCCTGTGCTGACTGTGGCCTGTACTGACTGTGACCTGTACTGACTGTGGCCTGTACTAACTGGGTGACGGAATAGAGCCGCTCCCATTTTATAGTACGACAATTTTTGGCCTTAGGTGAGAGTATACGTCAAAATGCGACGTTCTATTATGAGGGCGAGTTGATGTTGACATGTTCACGCCAGGTTACTGTCTGACGCCACGACCACGTGTCCTGCACACTGAGACACATCCCTGGTGTGTTATGTGTCGCCATAACCACGTGTCCTGCACACTGGGACACATCCCGGGTGTGTAATCCCAGTAATAGGCTTATGTCCACAGGTGCGGAAGAGAAACTTCTCTCTCACATGGAGGTAAACACCAGAGGAGAAGTTCCTACCAGGTGTAGGAGCTTTGCTTTGCTTGATTAACCTAATTCCCAGCTACCTAAATTTACTACTGGGGTGAACAGAGGCATTAGGTGTAAGTACAGGTAGCAAGTCGGCTCGTCTTCCTTAAGGGTCAACCACTACGCCATCGAACAGCCTTGTTTTGAATTTCGACGCCAACGTTAAAACTAAAGTGGTTTAGGGAAATTAAAATCCACCGCAATATTGACGCATTATGGGCCTATAATGCTAATAGGCTTCGGAAGGTTAGTAGGTTGCTTGCCTTGGTTCTTGACGCTTTGGGTTCGGCTAAACAGTTACATATTTTACGGAGTTACCGAGAGAAATAAAGACTCCTCGTGTAGTTTTCTTTGTTACGTCTGTCCGTTTTCTTTAGCGCATTGTTTACTGGGGGACTGAATCAGAGGCGTCACGGCGCCCTCGGGAGAGTTGTTCAGCCAACCATATTAAGGATGGGGGAGGCAGCGTTGGGTGTGGAACAATGGACAGGAAATGTTGGGGGAAGTAGAGGAGAGGAGGAGAGTTGGGGTAGGAGAGGTGGGAGAAGTAGAGGAGATGGTGAGAGACTCTGAGACAGAGTACCAGAGTCGTGGAGGGTTGCCAACGTGGTGCCGATTTTTAAGAAGGGCGAAAGATCACTTGGGTCGAACTATCGTCCAATTAGCTTGATGGTCTATCATAGCACACACTGTAAGATAAATATTTAGTCTTAAGACTGTAAGCTGCTTTTAAGCACTGCTGTACAGCTGTTAATACCAGTCAGACTTGTAACGATTTCTTAAACAAATTACTAATAAAGCTGCTGATTCTGCTTAATCTCTCTCCTTAAGGATAGTTTCCTGTTCCTGGGTGAGTGAGTGAGGCGGTAATGAGTAACACTCACCAGGTCACTCACATGTTGACGTCCAGTGCAGGTACATTCAAGGTAAAATGTTCAACAACTTTAACACATCACCACCTCACAACCCCACAAGAGCCATGAGACCCACCTCACAACCCCACAAGAGCCATGAGACCCTCCTCACAACCCCACAAGAGCCATGAGACCCACCTCACAACTCCACAAGAGCCAGGAGACCCACCTCACAACTCCACAAGAGCCAGGAGACCCACCTCACAACCCCACAAGAGCCATGAAGCAACGCTCCACAAAACCCACCTCATTTCAACCTCATTTAATTTAATGGGATCACTAATATTTCCTGCTTTTTATCTGATGAAGCTTTTGGGGAGGTGAGGGAGCTTAATGGGTGGAGGGTAAACTAAAGGGGCTGGGAGAAGGGGGTTAAGCTAATGGGGTTGGAGGAAGAGGGGGAGGAATGGAAGCTAAAGGGGCGATACTTGTCTATGAGTGACTATAGGGAGTGAGGTCTAGCTCCTAGGCCCCGCCTGCTGGTCCTGGCTGTACCTGTTGCGTAATTGCTTAACTATATTGACATTCTTTGTCGAGTCTGGTCTTAAAGGTGTGTATGGGGGAGGGGGGGGGAGGACCACGGGGGGGGGGGGAGGCAGGATGTATCTACTTGCACGCCATAATGGAAGTTCCTCTAGCTTGTTGCTGCTGGTATTACTGCTGCTGCTACTGTTCCGTGTGCTACTGACACCTGTGGGTGTTCCCTGGGGGTGTTGACACATGGGCATGAGGGGGTGGAAGGGGGTTGACACACTGTGTCCTGTGTGTCTCTCACCTTTGGTGTACAATCGATACATCTTTCAGCTCCCACGCGCCCGCTCTCGCGCGTGTGTGTGTGTGTGTGTGTGTGTGTGTGTGTGTGTGTGTGTGTGTGTGTGTGTGTGTGTGTGTGTGTGTGTGTGTGTGTGTGTGTGGATTTAGTATATTTTTCAGTTTTGTGCCTCCAGGATCGAGTTGTTAGCTCATGGGACCCGTCTTTTTAACCGACGGTTATCTTGTGTACTGTCTCCCAACCATATTTTCCTCTGTCTAACCTACTACATATATAGATCTCTAACACACACACACACACACACACACACACACACACACACACACACACACACACACACACACACACACACACACACACACACACACACACACACAGACACACAAACACACACACACACACACACACACACACACACACACACACACACACACACACACACACACACACACACACACACACACACCTATGGGTGTAAGGAAGGGGACCCATAGCCTCGGAGAAAGTTGCACTCAAGGCATTAGAGGAAATTTTTGGGTCTCCCCTTCAATGGAGTTTCCGTGTTCTTTTCATCCTGCCCCCCCCCCTCCCCTCCCCCACTTTTGTTCTGCCTTCCTAGATATTTCAAGGTTATAAGTTACACAATGTGTGGTTCAAAGTTGTGAATCTGTTGGGGCTGCTGGTGCTGTGTGTGGGGCCAGGCGCCGAGGACGCAGCAGCTCCAAACACTAATTATATGAGTGAACAAACACAGACTAGACCGTATGTGGTTGTTGGTGCCGCCGAGCGTGATCCATCCCTCTGTTGTGCCCGTTAACAGTAATGGCTGAAACATTATTGCCTCGGTGAACATATTTGTGTAATGTTTACACTAACAACACGTCAACAAATATAGTGAGCGATATGAAGTGAACCAGAGGACCACATGTTCTCAAACACCTGTCATACAGCAGGTCAATATGTGTGTGTGTGTGTGTGTGTTTAATGTTAGGTAAACATTGGTGAGTGTGTTGAAGTGTTGGTAATGTTAAGGCTGTGACTCGCGGGCTGACAGGGGGGGGGGGAGGGGGCCTCGTGGTTATGGGTCAATGGTTTAGTCCCGTCACTTTCCAACCACTTGGGCTGGACGGTAGAGCGACGGTCTCGCTTCATGCAGGTCGGCGTTCAATCCCCGACCGTCCAAGTGGTAAGACACCATTCCTTCCCCCCGTCCCATCCCAAATCCTTATCCTGACCCCTTCCAAGTGCTATATAGTCGTAATGGCTTGGCGCTTTCCCCCCCTGATAGTTCCCTTCCTGTCACCATGTGATTGCTTCTTAGTTACTGGTTTAGTTCCTGTTTTATTCCCTGGTGTTTATAGAGCGTTCTTGGCGGTGTATATATTGTTATATCCCACCTCCCCGCTTTCCCCACTCCCCCCTCC
>NC_091166.1:47494200-47506700 GCF_040958095.1 Procambarus clarkii | reverse complement strand
TGACATTATCACATCAGGTAATGAAACTGTGGGCGTGGTGACCGTAGACTTTACTCTCGGCCTGGCTACAGGGGACCGTCCCCCCCGCTCCTCCACCCTTCTCTCTTTCTCTTTCCTCCTCCTCCCTCCTCTCTTCACTTTTTCATCCTCCTCCTCCTCCTCCTCCTCCTCCTCCTCCTCCTCCTCCTAATGATTTATGTCCTGTCGCAATATTTACATATATCGAGATAAAATCCGAGGAACATCTTGGAGGAAATCTGTTGAAGGGGAAGATGGTGTGTGTCCCCTCAGTCATGTGTGTGTGTCCCCTCAGTCATGTGTGTGTGTCCCCTCAGTCATGTGTGTGTGTCCCCTCAGTCATGTGTGTGTGTCCCCTCAGTCATGTGTGTGTGTCCCCTCAGTCATGTGTGTGTGTCCCCTCAGTCATGTGTGTGTGTCCCCTCAGTCATGTGTGTGTGTCCCCTCAGTCATGTGTGTGTGTCCCCTCAGTCATGTGTGTGTGTCCCCTCAGTCATGTGTGTGTGTCCCCTCAGTCATGTGTGTGTCCCCTCAGTCATGTGTGTGTCCCCTCAGTCATGTGTGTGTGTCCCCTCAGTCATGTGTGTGTGTCCCCTCAGTCATGTGTGTCCCCTCAGTCATGTGTGTGTCCCCTCAGTCATGTGTGTGTGTCCCCTCAGTCATGTGTGTGTGTCCCCTCAGTCATGTGTGTGTGTCCCCTCAGTCATGTGTGTGTGTCCCCTCAGTCATGTGTGTGTCCCCTCAGTCATGTGTGTGTGTCCCCTCAGTCATGTGTGTGTGTCCCCTCAGTCATGTGTGTGTGTCCCCTCAGTCATGTGTGTGTGTCCCCTCAGTCATGTGTGTGTGTCCCCTCAGTCATGTGTGTGTGTCCCCTCAGTCATGTGTGTGTGTCCCCTCAGTCATGTGTGTGTCCCCTCAGTCATGTGTGTGTCCCCTCAGTCATGTGTGTGTCCCCTCAGTCATGTGTGTGTGTCCCCTCAGTCATGTGTGTGTCCCCTCAGTCATGTGTGTGTCCCCTCAGTCATGTGTGTGTGTCCCCTCAGTCATGTGTGTGTGTCCCCTCAGTCATGTGTGTGTCCCCTCAGTCATGTGTATGTCCCCTCAGTCATGTGTGTGTGTCCCCTCAGTCATGTGTGTGTCAGGGGGGGGCGTTGCCGTGAGACAATACCAATAATGTAGGAGAGTAGAAGTGGGGGGGTCATAATCTTGTTTACACATGGTGGGTATGGTCACCCTATACCCTATGGGTGGCCATAAGGGTACCCACATCCCCAGTGCCACCCACACCACCAGTGCCACCCACATCCCCAGTGCCACCCACATCCCCAGTGCCACCCACACCACCAGTGCCACCCACATCCCCAGTGCCACCCACATCCCCAGTGCCACCCACATTACCAGTGCCACCCACACCACCAGTGCCACCCACACCACCAGTGCCACCCACATCCCCAGTGCCACCCACATCCCCAGTGCCACCCACATCCCCAGTGCCACCCACACCACCAGTACCACCCACACCACCAGTGCCACCCACATCACCAGTGCCACCCTTGTCATGTGGGTGGCACAGATGGTGTCATATGACCTTCTGACATTATATCAAAACATATTTTTTTAATTAAGTCTTCTCCGGACTCGGTAATTAGATTCTTTAGCATTCTAATTGCTTCTCTCAGAATTATTGGACGGACTCTGTCAGTGGACGGACTCTGTCAGTGGACGGACTCTGTCAGTGGACGGACTCTGCCAGTGGATGGACTCTGTCAGTGGACGGACTCTGCCAGTGGACGGACTCTGTCAGTGGACGGACTCTGTCAGTGGACGGACTCTGCCAGTGGACGGACTCTGCCAGTGGACGGACTCTGCCAGTGGACGGACTCTGTCAGTGGACGGACTCTGTCAGTGGACGGACTCTGCCAGTGGACGGACTCTGCCAGTGGACGGACTCTGCCAGTGGACAGGACTCTGCCAGTGGACGGACTCTGCCAGTAGACGGACTCTGCCAGTGGACGGACTCTGCCAGTGGACGGACTCTGCCAGTGGACAGGACTCTGCCAGTGGACGGACTCTGCCAGTGGACGGACTCTGCCAGTGGACGGACTCTGTCAGTGGACGGACTCTGTCAGTGGACGGACTCTGCCAGTGGACGGACTCTGCCAGTAGACGGACTCTGCCAGTGGACAGGACTCTGCCAGTGGACGGACTATGCCAGTGGACGGACTCTACCAGTGGACGGACTCTGCCAGTGGACGGACTCTGCCAGTGGACGGACTATGCCAGTGGACGGACTCTGCCAGTGGACGGACTCTGCCAGTGGACGGACTCTGCCAGTGGACGGACTATGCCAGTGGACGGACTCTGCCAGTGGACAGGACTCTGCCAGTGGACGGACTCTGCCAGTGGACGGACTCTGCCAGTGGACGGACTCTGCCAGTGGACGGACTCTGCCAGTGGACGGACTCTACCAGTGGACGGACTCTGCCAGTGGACGGACTCTGCCAGTGGACGGACTCTGCCAGTGGACGGACTCTGCCAGTGGACGGACTCTGCCAGTGGACGGACTCTGCCAGTGGACGGACTCTGCCGGTGGACGGACTATGCCAGTGGACGGACTCTGCCAGTGGACAGGACTCTGCCAGTGGACAGGACTCTGCCAGTGGACGGACTCTGCCAGTGGACGGACTATGCCAGTGGACGGAGTCTGCCAGTGGACGGACTCTGCCAGTGGACGGACTCTGCCAGTGGACGGACTCTGCCAGTGGACGGACTATGCCAGTGGACGGACTCTGCCAGTGGACAGGACTCTGCCAGTAGACGGACTCTGCCAGTGGACGGACTCTGCCAGTGGACAGGACTCTACCAGTGGACGGACTCTGCCAGTGGACGGACTCTGCCAGTGGACGGACTCTGCCAGTGGACGGACTATGCCAGTGGACGGACTCTGCCAGTGGACGGACTATGCCAGTGGACGGACTCTGCCAGTGGATGGAGTCTTCCAAATGTACGCACCGTTGGAGTGTTTGGTGGAAGAGGAATATCGGCCACACTTGACCCTCGTTGTGTTCCCTAAACTCGTCAGGGGCCGTGTGGCTCGGGGATAGCAGGAGCCATATTAAGTACTGATATTATTCCATCCGCTCCTTGGCTAGATTACTGTGTAACTGGTGTTGGCTCTTAGCGCTATTGCCCCGCCACTGATTGCGGTTTCCGCAACAGTTGGCAAATGTCAACAATGTGAGGAATGCAAATAGGCTTTTGAAACATTTTGCACAGGCGCCGGCCTGCCTTGAGGGTAATTGTCTTAATGAATTTGTGACAAAAATAGATTTTTAAAGGATATCTCGGCCGGCGATATCAAATTATGCTAGCATGCATTTCTGCTGATATAGGAAATCTATACTGACTTGATGGAAGAAACAAAAACAAATCCCATATGGTTGTCAACACCGAAGATTTCCCGGGAAAGTTTCGCGCCAAAATCAATAATCAGCTGGCATGGTGTGGCGGCGGCGGGCCGGGTGCCAGCGTCGCCATATTCCCTAACCGCTCTGCCTCCAACAGCAATTACTGGAAGGCCAGAGTTGAGCACCTTGTAATACCAGAGTCCAGGTCTGCTTAGCCGTCCTGGCGGCGGCCCAGAGGCCAGGAAGTTACCACTCAATATTACAGTTTGGAAGCCATCTGGTGGCGTGATTGTTGGCGGGCTTACGGTGGTACCAATGGTGTGTATGATGTGCTTTGTCGCGTGGTTGTAACTCCTCTCAGGGTTGTAGCATGTGTGGCTTGTGTAGCTCTGGCTCCCCTGCCTTCGCGTTTGGGTAACATGATGGCATAGTTAAGGTTCGTAATTGCTGTCGTTCCAGGGTAGTTTGGCGTATGTTAGAAGTCGCACATACACGTAAACTGTGTTGTAGAGGTTACCATAACTCTTGTAACTCTAAATATATTGTGAAGTTCAATATTTATTGTGCCTCCCTATGTGTCTCCCACTCCGCCTGGCCACACCCACTAGGCCACACCCACTAGGGCCCCACCCACTAGGCCACAAACACTAGGCCCTACCCGCTAGGCCCCACCCACTACGCCACACCCCCTAGGCTCTACCCACTAGGCCCCACCCACTAGTCTCCACCCACTACGCCACACCCACTAGGCCCGCCAACCTTGGCCCCGGCACCATGGCACATAAGTGTTTATCAGCAGATATCTACAAAACTCACCAAGTAAATATATTGTAATTCTGGTGGTGTCACACATCAGGGGTGGCTGTGTAGCGAGTGTGTGTCTCATCATCTGAGGAATTTACATATTTATGTAAATTGCCACGCTGGGCCACGCATCTTTCAGACATAATATGGGGCTCTCATCTTCCCTGCTTAACAAGCCAAATATTTCGCTGGCTTTTTTTTGGGGGGGGCGGGTTAAAAGGCTCTCATCCTCTGGAGGATTATTAAGGCCCCACGCAACACTTTATTGACCATCCAGCAAGAGTATTTTAATCCTGGATATTGTCCAGACCTAAAGTAAACTTGAAGCTTCTCCCTGAACACTTGACGCTGGAACAGCAAACTGGCCGCTCTTGAGTCTTTAGTTTTCCTAATGAGTTCCTCACCCACATCCTTTAAGAACTTAAGTGCACATTTACCCCAGGCGCCCAGAGTCTCAGAGTCTATCGGCACGAACCTGTAACAACGTTCTAGGTCTCTGTACTTGTTGGTTTTCTGGGTCTCCCTGAAGGTGGGCGCCCCGCCTCCCTCAGCTGTGCTGTAAGGTAGATAGGTATCAGCCAGTGTAAACACATGTGTAATCCCATACGACCTGTTTACCTTCCCTCTATGGCTGCCTCGTATTCTCAATTATTTTACCGTTACATATTTTTTGTGTATCTAATTTTTTGTAAGAAAAGAAAATGTAATTAACTCAAAAAAATAATCTTGTAAACATGAAAATGTTGAGTGTTGTCATGGCAACGACGGCGAGTGTTGCCAGCATATATGGTGGTGAATTGTGAGGCGTTGGGTGAGTTTATTGGGCAGCGTCACTCATCCTGTGAGTGGACACACCACCATAGTGACAGTATTGGGCAGCGCCACTCATCCTGTGAGTGGACACACCGCCATAGTGACAGTATTGGGCAGCGTCACCCATCCTGTGAGTGGACACACCGCCATAGTGACAGTATTAGGCAGCACCACTCATCCTGTGAGTGGACACACCGCCATAGTGACAGTATTGGGCAGCGCCACTCATCCCGTGAGTGGACACACCGCCATAGTGACAGTATTGGGCAGCGCCACTCATCCCGTGAGTGGACACACCGCCATAGTGACAGTATTAGGCAGCACCACTCATCCTGTGAGTGGACACACCGCCATAGTGACAGTATTGGGCAGCGCCACTCATCCTGTGAGTGGACACACCGCCATAGTGACAGTATTGGGCAGCGCCACTCATCCTGTGAGTGGACACACCACCATAGTGACAGTATTGGGCAGCGCCACTCATCCTGTGAGTGGACACACCGCCATAGCAGCATGTACAACACTCCCCAATAGGAAGAAAACCCGCTGGGTTGTTCATCCTGTCACTTGTACCCAGACACAGCTGGGACTTGCTTAACTGGCTTAAGTGAACAGCTCCTCAAACAAGAAGATTAACATCTATCAACCCTTAAAATCTTACGTTATCTTGCGGGTACAAAGTGGGGGAATCTGTTAAGAACAGTATCAATATTTGACAAATAGTGTTTTCCTAACTCAAACAATGTGGGGTTAATTATTCTACACATATTTCTAATGTCTCTCAGGTGTTCACATTCACGTAGATAGTGGTGAAGGCGGTGTCCGTCACTCTCACCACAGATTCTGCAACTCTGCTGATCAACTGTTGTTTCCATTCCGTATCTCCAAGGATATTTGTATCTAAGACAGATTCTCGCTAATACTGATTCTCTCCCGCGTCCTCCTCTTCGTCCATAATGATTGGGATTGCCAGCTGCAACCATGTTGTACCATCGTACAGATTCACTGGTTTGTGCTTCTATCCTCCTTTCCTCAGTTACCTTGTCACGGTGATGTTGCCTGACAATACCTCTAATTTGTAGTAGTCTTGGATATGAAGTATTCAATATGGTCTCCTTCAGCGCCTGCAGCAGCCAGCACATCTGCTCGTTCAGTTCAACATACACCAACATGGGAGGGGATCCACAGACACTTGACGACTCTTCCCTGATTGGTTAGTACTCTCACAGCTCTCTTGATCTCAGCGACTATCGCAAGATTTTCTGTCCGATTTTTATTTAAGCTTTACAGTGCTGCTTTTGAAACAGTGCAGATCACTGCCCCATTAGTGTTTCTTTCAAGGAATTTTAACGCCATAACAATGGCAGTTAGCTCTGCTTGCGTTGAAGAGGCATAGTTCTCAATACGTGCATTTTCTTCATTTCTGCGTTGAAAGGCATTATCCTTAATTACCGTGTATGCTGCACCAGCCCTGTCGTTGACAGGATTTGATGACCCATCAGTGTAGAGTTGACCTAGTTCACGTGTTTACTTCCTGTTGTGGTGGTGTCAGGTTCAGGTGTGTTGGTGGTGTCAGCTTTAGGTGTCGTGGTGGTGGTGTTGTCACGTTCAGGTGTGGTGTGCTGAGAGAGTGCACCAATAACGATCGACCTCTTGGGTGCCACCACCACAACCACCACCACCACAACCACCACCACCACCACCACACCACCACCACCACAACCACCACAACCACCACCACAACCACCACCACCACCACAACCACCACCACCACAACCACCACAACTACCATAACCACAACCACCACCACCACCACCACAACTACCATAACCACAACCACCACCACCACAACTACCATAACCACAACCACCACCACCACCACCACAACTACCACAACCACAACCACCACCACCACAACTACCATAACCACAACCACCACCACCACAACTACCATAACCACAACCACCACCACCACCACCACAACTACCATAACCACAACCACCACCACCACAACTACCATAACCACAACCACCACCACCACCACCACAACTACCATAACCACAACCACCACCACAACTACCATAACCACAACCACCACCACCACCACCACAACTACCATAACCACAACCTCCACCACCACCACCACCACAACCACCACAACTACCATAACCACAACCACCACCACCACAACTACCATAACCACAACCACCACCACCACAACTACCATAACCACAACCACCACCACCACCACCACAACTACCACAACCACAACCACCACCACCACAACTACCATAACCACAACCACCACCACCACCACCACAACTACCACAACCACAACCACCACCACCACCACCACAACTACCATAACCATAACCACAACCACCACCACAACTACCATAATCACAACCACCACCACAACTACCATAACCACAACCACCACCACCACAACTACCATAACCACAACCACCACCACCACCACCACAACTACCACAACCACAACCACCACCACCACAACTACCATAACCACAACCACCACCACCACCACCACAACTACCACAACCACAACCACCACCACCACCACCACAACTACCATAACCATAACCACAACCACCACCACAACTACCATAACCACAACCACCACCACAACTACCATAACCACAACCACCACCACCACCACCACAACTACCATAACCACAACCACCACCACAACTACCATAACCACAACCACCACCACAACTACCATAACCACAACCACCACAACCACAACCACTGTTCATACCATCAATATATGACGGTCTGAGGGGGTTACCTCTCTTGATCAGATCACATCGTCTATAGTTCCTCTAAGGCCATACATGTATTCAACAGGTATACACAAGATCATATGTGATTTTAAAACTTTTTTTTAAAGTAAATTATTTTATGCTTAATGCAGTTTCTCACATAAACTTCTTGTAACTTGAGTTCTCTTTGTTTCAGGTAAGACTTCGTGTGGCACCCAGAGCACGCTGGAAGATTGTATCAGGTGTGTGTTGTGGTGTATCAGGTGTGTGTGGTGGTGTATCAGGTGTGTGTTGTGGTGGTGTATCAGGTGTGTGTGGTGGTGTATCAGGTGTGTGTGGTGGTGTATCAGGTGTGTGTGGTGGTGTATCAGGTGTGTGTGGTGGTGTATCAGGTCTGTGTGGTGGTGTATCAGGTCTGTGTTGTG
Organism: Procambarus clarkii; assembly: GCF_040958095.1. Classification (NCBI taxonomy): domain Eukaryota; kingdom Metazoa; phylum Arthropoda; class Malacostraca; order Decapoda; family Cambaridae; genus Procambarus; species Procambarus clarkii. Next base: position 47,498,450 of record NC_091166.1, on the reverse strand, counting down.
GTGTATCAGGTCTGTGTTGTGGTGTATCAGGTGTGTGTGGTGGTGTATCAGGTGTGTGTGGTGGTGTATCAGGTCTGTGTGGTGGTGTATCAGGTCTGTGTTGTGGTGTATCAGGTCTGTGTTGTGGTGTATCAGGTGTGTGTGGTGGTGTATCAGGTGTGTGTGGTGGTGTATCAGGTGTGTGTGGTGGTGTATCAGGTCTGTGTGGTGGTGTATCAGGTGTGTGTGGTGGTGTATCAGGCGGGTGTGGTGGTGTATCAGTGCTGTGTTGTGGTGTATCAGGTGTGTGTGGTGGTGTATCAGGTCTGTGTTGTGGTGTATCAGGTGTGTGTGGTGGTGTATCAGGTCTGTGTTGTGGTGTATCAGGTGTGTGTGGTGGTGTATCAGTGCTGTGTTGTGGTGTATCAGGTGTGTGTGGTGGTGTATCAGGTCTGTGTTGTGGTGTATCAGGTGTGTGTGGTGGTGTATCAGGTGTGTGTGGTGGTGTATCAGGTGTGTGTGGTGGTGTATCAGGTGTGTGTGGTGGTGTATCAGGTGTGTGTGGTGGTGTATCAGGTCTGTGTTGTGGTGTATCAGGTGTGTGTGGTGGTGTATCAGGTCTGTGTTGTGGTGTATCAGGTGTGTATGGTGGTGTATCAGGTGTGTGTGGTGGTGTATCAGGTGTGTGTGGTGGTGTATCAGGTGTGTGGTGGTGTATCAGGTGTGTGTGGTGGTGTATCAGGTGTGTGTTGTGGTGTATCAGGTGTGTGTGGTGGTGTATCAGGTGTGTGTGGTGGTGTATCAGGTGTGTGTGGTGGTGTATCAGGTGTGTGTGGTGGTGTATCAGGTGTGTGTGGTGGTGTATCAGGTGTGTGTGGTGGTGTATCAGGTGTGTGTGGTGGTGTATCAGGTGTATGTGGTGGTGTATCAGGTGTGTGTGGTGGTGTATCAGGTGTGTGTGGTGGTGTATCAGGTGTGTGTGGTGGTGTATCAGGTGTGTGTTGTGGTGTATCAGGTGTGTGTGGTGGTGTATCAGGTGTGTGTTGTGGTGTATCAGGTGTGTGTGGTGGTGTATCAGGTGTGTGTTGTGGTGTATCAGGTGTGTGTGGTGGTGTATCAGGCGGGTGTGGTGGTGTATCAGGCGGGTGTGGTGGTGTATCAGGTGTGTGTGGTGGTGTATCAGGTGTGTGTGGTGGTGTATCAGGTGTGTGTGGTGGTGTATCAGGTCTGTGTTGTGGTGTATCAGGTGTGTGTTGTGGTGTATCAGGTGTGTGTGTTGGTGTATCAGGTCTGTGTTGTGGTGTATCAGGTGTGTGTGGTGGTGTATCAGGTCTGTGTTGTGGTGTATCAGGTGTGTGTTGTGGTGTATCAGGTGTGTGTGGTGGTGTATCAGGTCTGTGTTGTGGTGTATCAGGTGTGTGTGGTGGTGTATCAGGTGTGTGTGGTGGTGTATCAGGTGTGTGTGGTGGTGTATCAGGTGTGTGTGGTGGTGTATCAGGTGTGTGTGGTGGTGTATCAGGTGGGTGTGGTGGTGTATCAGTGCTGTGGGTGGGAGCGGTCTGTGGTGAGGGCGGGCTGGGTGGCCATCCACCCACCCACTTGTGGCTACTCCACCCACATATACCTCCAGTATTGAACTCGCGCTCCCATATATCAACTTTACTGGTCTGCGACTATGGACTTGTACCCGCTCCCCCAACCTTGTACCCCACACAATACCCGCTCCTTCAGCCTTGTACCCCACATAATACCCGCTCCTCCCCGGTCCCATAACACGTACAATACACGTAATTAAGGTGTTTGTACACCATGTTTCCTCTCAAAATGATAATATGTAAACAAAACTCTTGGTGGAATATCCGCCACGGGAAAACACCATAGAAATTGTGCAGGTTGCTGGAAAATATGTCCCGCTGCTGCTGGAAAATATGTCCCGCTGTTGCTGGAAAATATGTCCCGCTGTTGCTGGAAAATATGTCCCGCTGTTGCTGGAAAATATGTCCCGCTGCTGCTGGAAAATATGTCCCGCTGCTGCTGGAAAATATGTCCCGCTGTTGCTGGAAAATATGTCCCGCTGCTGCTGGAAAATATGTCCCGCTGCTGCTGGAAAATATGTCCCGCTGTTGCTGGAAAATATGTCCCGCTGTTGCTGGAAAATAAGTCCCGCTGTTGCTGGAAAATATGTCCCGCTGCTGCTGGAAAATATGTCCCGCTGCTGCTGGAAAATATGTCCCGCTGTTGCTGGAAAATATGTCCCGCTGTTGCTGGAAAATATGTCCCGCTGTTGCTGGAAAATATGTCCCGCTGCTGCTGGAAAATATGTCCCGCTGTTGCTGGAAAATATGTCCCGCTGTTGCTGGAAAATATGTCCCGCTGTTGCTGGAAAATATGTCCCGCTGTTGCTGGATAATAAGTCCCGCTGTTGCTGGAAAATAAGTCCCGCTGTTGCTGGAAAATAAGTCCCGCTGTTGCTGGAAAATAAGTCCCGCTGTTGCTGGAAAATAAATCCCGCTGCTGCTGGAAAATAAGTCACGCTGCTGCTGGAAAATAAGTCACGCTGCTGCTGGAAAATAAGTCACACGCTGTTGCTGGAAAATAAGTCACGCTGCTGCTGGAAAATAAGTCACGCTGCTGCTGGAAAATAAGTCACGCTGCTGCTGGAAAATAAGTCCTGCTGCTGCTGGAAAATAAGTCACGCTGTTGCTGGAAAATAAGTCACGCTGTTGCTGGAAAATAAGTCACACTGTTACTGGAGAATAAGTCCCCCTCACTATGACCTCTCCATCACCCTGCCCTCACTCTGACCTCTCCATCACCCTGCCCTCACTCTACTTGACCTTCCTACATCCCACGTAACGTAACTAATGGACATTTCACCTTTGTAAACGCACATTAATTACACTTATGTAAAAAAAAAATAACTCGAAACACTGTTTATGCAGGATAGACGTACGTGTATATATGTATGTATGTATGTATGTATGTATGTATGTATGTATGTATGTATGTGTGTATGTATGTATGTGTGTATGTATGTGTGTATGTATGTATATGTAATGTATGTATTTATGTATGTGGGTTATATTAGCATTTTAAAAGCACTACAATCACCTTCTGTGGTTGATTGTTCAATAAATCACTGAACAATATGTTTTAACAGATCTCTCACCCTGTCCATGGAGGACAGGAGAAAATGTATATATATGCTGGTTAGCATTGTAAATGTCCGGCCACGTCTGTGGTAGAAAATAATAATAAATAAAAATTAAATCGCCCCCTACCCATCACGCTACCTCACTCTCCCCCTAACCTTCCCCTTCCCATCACGCTACCTCACTCTCCCCCTAACCTTCCCCTTCCCATCACGCTACCTCACTCTCCCCCTAACCTTCCCCTTCCCATCACGCTACCTCACTCTCCCCCTAACCTTCCCCTTCCCATCACGCTACCTCACTCTCCCCCTAACCTTCCCCTTCCCATCACGCTACCTCACTCTCCCCCTAACCTTCCCCTTCCCATCACGCTACCTCACTCTCCCCCTAACCTTCCCCTTCCCATCACGCTACCTCACTCTCCCCCTAACCTTCCCCTTCCCATCACGCTACCTCACTCCCCCCCTAACCTTCCCCTTCCCATCACGCTACCTCACTCCCCCCCTAACCTTCCCCTTCCCATCACGCTACCTCACTCTCCCCCTAACCTTCCCCTTCCCATTACGCTACCTCACTCTCCCCCTAACCTTCCCCTTCCCATTACGCTACCTCACTCTCCCCCTAACCTTCCCCTTCCCATTACGCTACCTCACTCTCCCCCTAACCTTCCCCTTCCCATTACGCTACCTCACTCTCCCCCTAACCTTCCCCTTCCCATCACGCTACCTCACTCTCCCCCTAACCTTCCCCTTCCCATTACGCTACCTCACTCTCCCCCTAACCTTCCCCTTCCCATTACGCTACCTCACTCTCCCCCTAACCTTCCCCTTCCCATCACGCTACCTTACTCTCCCCCTAACCTTCCCCTTCCCATTACGCTACCTCACTCTCCCCCTAACCTTCCCCTACCCATCACGCTACCTTACTCTCCCCCTAACCTTCCCCTTCCCATTACGCTACCTCACTCTCCCCCTAACCTTCCCCTTCCCATTACGCTACCTCACTCTCCCCCTAACCTTCCCCTTCCCATTACGCTACCTCACTCTCCCCCTAACCTTCCCCTACCCATCACGCTACCTCACTCTCCCCCTAACCTTCCCCTTCCCATTACGCTACCTC
>NC_091166.1:47476700-47489200 GCF_040958095.1 Procambarus clarkii | reverse complement strand
GCCTGTAGGGAGGCTGGCCTTATGAAAGAAAGGAAATGGAAAGGAAAATGGAGAGACATAAGGGGAGAGTTAAGGGAAGGGAGGGTTAAGGGAAGGTCAAGTTAAGGGAGGTAAAGACAAAGTTAGTAGTGTGTTTGAGGTAGGAATGTGTTGTGGACAAATGGACTTTCTCTATAGTATTTTGATATTTAAAGTCGATTCCAGAGTTATTTTTACTTTGCAAGGATTGCCATGTTTCATTTGTGTGTGTGTGTTGCCTGTCTGTCTGTCCTTCTGAGTCAATACAGGAAACAGTAACGAATCGAGAAGCCCGTACAAGACAGATTCCTTCAGTGACTGATTAATCAGGATGGACAGGTTCCTACAGTCTGTTGCTCAATCAGGATGGAGAGGTTCCTACAGTCTGCTGCTCAATCAGGATGGAGAGGTTCCTACAGTCTGTTGCTCAATCAGGATGGAGAGGTTCCTACAGTCTGTTGCTCAATCAGGATGGAGAGGTTCCTACAGTCTGTTGCTCAATCAGGATGGAGAGGTTCCTACAGTCTGCTGCTCAATCAGGATGGAGAGGTTCCTACAGTCTGTTGCTCAATCAGGATGGAGAGGTTCCTACAGTCTGTTGCTCAATCAGGATGGAGAGGTTCCTACAGTCTGTTGCTCAATCAGGATGGAGAGGTTCCTACAGTCTGTTGCTCAATCAGGATGGAGAGGTTCCTACAGTCTGTTGCTCAATCAGGATGGAGAGGTTCCTACAGTCTGTTGCTCAATCAGGATGGAGAGGTTCCTACAGTCTGCTGCTCAATCAGGATGGAGAGGTTCCTACAGTCTGCTGCTCAATCAGGATGGAGAGGTTCCTACAGTCTGCTGCTCAATCAGGATGGAGAGGTTCCTACAGTCTGTTGCTCAATCAGGATGGAGAGGTTCCTACAGTCTGTTTCTCAATCAGGATGGAGAGGTTCCTACAGTCTATTGATCAATCAGGATTGACATGTAGGCCTGATCAGGTAGGTTTTGATGTCCCTCTCTTAAGTGCCTGTTTAATGAGAGTTTATATATTCTGATTTAGCAATATACTTTTTTGGAAGCAGTGGACAGGGGGGGAGGGGGTGGCCTGGGTGCTGGATATCCATATTCCAGTAAATAATAACAGCTCGGCCAAATCCATTATGGATAAGCTGCTCAGTGGGGAACTAAACTGGATTGGTGTAATATGGAAGAGGAGGGGAGGGGGGAGGGGGGAGGGATAGGACGGAGCAGTGGTAGTGTGGAAGGGAAGGGGGGAGTAGGGGGGGGGTTATAGTTGAGTGCATTACATCCCTTTAACGATATCGTGGTGGTGTCCGGCCCCACCAGCTGATCTCTCACTATCCGGCTCCCTTGGTTCTTTTGTCAACACTTGAAGCGTTCAGAAGCCCGTGTGTGTGTGTGTGTGTGTGTGTGTGTGTGTGTGTGTGTGTGTGTGTGTGTGTGTGTGTGTGTGTGTGTGTGTGTGTGTGTGTGTGTATACTCACCTAGTTGTGCTTGTGGGGTTTGAGCTTCGGCTCTTCGGTTCTGCCTCTCAACTGTCAAACAACTGGTGAAAAGGTTCCAGAGTCTATTGGGCTCTATCATATCTACATTTCAAGCACCGCCACCACCGCCAGCACCGCCACCACCGCCAGCACCGCCAGCGACGCCACCACAGCCAGCGACGCCAGCACCGCCAGCGGCGCCAGCACCGCCAGAGGAAAAAATGTGAAATTCGGGGTTATTGGGAGTATGAAGAGCGAACATGTGAACTACGGGTTCCATCACCACACAGCTTGTTAAGGATGCTTCAGTGTGCTGGGGATTAATGGGTGATTTAGCCTCATACTTGTGAGCTGTGAGGCGGATCTCGACGCTGATTGGTCTAATAATGTATGTGTAATCGCCGCCTCGCCGCTCAGCCAATGGGAAGCAAAAGATGGGTTCCGTTAATTGCCGTTGACCTAGCGAGGAGAAAGGGGGGTGGGGGGGGGGGGGTTGAGGGTAAGAGGAGCGCTGCCCGGGACGTAATTGGACGTGGGGCCCTGTTTACGAGTTAACTGTGTGTGTGTAGTGCTGGTGTGTGCACTCACCTATATGTGCCTGAGGGCGCAGGTCATCTACACGCAGAGCTGTCTGTCTTCTGCCACCTCAATACTCTCTCTGTCTGCCTCTCAATTCTCCGGAGTATTTTGGATGCCTTAATCATGTCATCCCTAACTGTCTTAAAGTGACGGAGGTCTATCTTGAAATCTTGAGGTTATCTTGAGATGATTTCGGGGCTTAGTGTCCCCGCGGCCCGGTCCTCGACCACGCCTCCACCCCAAGGAAGCAACCCGTGACACCTGACTAAATCCCAGGTACCTATTTACTGCTAGGTAACAGGGGCATAGGGTGAAAGAAACTCTGCCCATTGTTTCTCGCCGGCGGCCGGGATCGAACCCGGGACCACAAGATCACACGTCCAGCGTGCTGTCCGCTTACCCATCTCGGCCGGCATACCTGCGAACTTTCTTCAACTTCGTTTTGAATTGAACGTGATAATAACCCTGACGATGCATCTCTGGGGATTGGTCTGACGTACGTGGCATATGAGGTTCTAAATAACTCTGTATTTAGGTTCCTAAAGGCAGGTCTTATGTTGACCAACCTTGCATATGCAGCTGATGATATCCGTTTGATGTGACCCTCGGGAGACTGGTTCACAGTGTCTGTCTCTGTCTCTCTCTCTCTCTCTCTCTCTCTCTCTCTCTCTCTCTCTCTCTCTCTCTCTCTCTCTCTCGTAGTTGAAACTAAGGCAACTCTCTCTCCCTCCTCTACGTTCCTTCCCCTAGCACCTTCTCTCTCCTCCCCCTCCTCCTCCTCCCCCCCCCTCCTGGAGCAGGAGCCAGGGAGGAGGCTGTAGACAGGAAGGAAATGTTAGAGTTCCCTCTCGCTGTGATGTAGATAATGTCCTTTTTTTCCTTTGCGAAGCAGATAAATTTTTTTCTTCGTGCCGCAGAGAGTGACTTTCTCCCCTCTGAGGGAGGCGGCCACTTCTCCTCCCCTCTCTCTCTCCTCCTGTGAGCCAGGGAAGAGGGCGCTCCTGTGGCAGGTGATCTTTATATATATATATATATATATATATATATATATATATATATATATATATATATATATATATATATATATATAATCAGATCTCTCGTAAAGGATCTGCAGAGATCCTTTACTGGTAGAATCCACTCAGTAAAACATCTAAACTATTGGGACCGACTAAAGTGCCTAAATCTGTATTCTCTTGAGCGCAGGCGGGAGAGATACATAATAATTTACACGTGGAAAATAGTAGAGGGGCTGGTCCCAAACCTGCACACAGAAATAACATCACATGAGACCAGGAGGCATGGCAGGATGTGCAGAATACCCCCGTTGAAAAGCAGAGGTGCAACAGGTACTCTGAGAGAGAACTATCAACATCAGAGGCCCGAGACTGTTCAACACGCTTCCACTACACATAAGGGGCATAACTGGCCGACCCCTCACAGTGTTCAAGAGAGAACTATCAACATCAGAGGCCCGAGACTGTTCAACACGCTTCCACTACACATAAGGGGCATAACTGACCGACCCCTCACAGTGTTCAAGAGAGAACTATCAACATCAGAGGCCCGAGACTGTTCAACACGCTTCCACTACACATAAGGGGCATAACTGGACCGACCCCTCACAGTGTTCAAGAGAGAACTATCAACATCAGAGGCCCGAGACTGTTCAACACGCTTCCACTACACATAAGGGGCATAACTGGCCGACCCCTCACAGTGTTCAAGAGAGAACTATCAACATTCAGAGGCCCGAGACTGTTCAACACGCTTCCACTACACATAAGGGGCATAACTGGCCGACCCCTCACAGTGTTCAAGAGAGAACTATCAACATCAGAGGCCCGAGACTGTTCAACACGCTTCCACTACACATAAGGGGCATAACTGGCCGACCCCTCACAGTGTTCAAGAGAGAACTATCAACATCAGAGGCCCGAGACTGTTCAACACGCTTCCACTACACATAAGGGGCATAACTGGCCGACCCCTCACAGTGTTCAAGAGAGAACTATCAACATCAGAGGCCCGAGACTGTTCAACACGCTTCCACTACACATAAGGGGCATAACTGGCCAACCCCTCACAGTGTTCAAGAGAGAACTATCAACATCAGAGGCCCGAGACTGTTCAACACACTTCCACTACACATAAGGGACATAACTGGCCGACCCCTCACAGTGTTCAAGAGAGAACTATCAACATCAGAGGCCCGAGACTGTTCAACACGCTTCCACTACACATAAGGGGCATACCTGGCCGACCCCTCACAGTGTTCAAGAGAGAACTATCAACATCAGAGGCCCGAGACTGTTCAATACGCTTCCACTACACATAAGGGGCATAACTGGCCGACCCCTCACAGTGTTCAAGAGAGAACTATCAACATCAGAGGCCCGAGACTGTTCAACACGCTTCCACTACACATAAGGGGACATAACTGGCCGACCCCTCACAGTGTTCAAGAGAGAACTAATCAACATCAGAGGCCCGAGACTGTTCAACACGCTTCCACTACACATAAGGGGACATAACTGGCCGACCCCTCACAGTGTTCAAGAGAGAACTATCAACATCAGAGGCCCGAGACTGTTCAACACGCTTCCACTACACATAAGGGACATAACTGGCCGACCCCTCACAGTGTTCAAGAGAGAACTATCAACATCAGAGGCCCGAGACTGTTCAACACACTTCCACTACACATAAGGGGCATAACTGACCGACCCCTCACAGTGTTCAAGAGAGAACTATCAACATCAGAGGCCCGAGACTGTTCAACACGCTTCCACTACACATAAGGGACATAACTGGCCGACCCCTCACAGTGTTCAAGAGAGAACTATCAACATCAGAGGCCCGAGACTGTTCAGCACGCTTCCACTACACATAAGGGGCATAACTGGCCGACCCCTCACAGTGTTCAAGAGAGAACTATCAACATCAGAGGCCCGAGACTGTTCAACACGCTTCCACTACACATAAGGGACATAACTGACCGACCCCTCACAGTGTTCAAGAGAGAACTATCAACATCAGAGGCCCGAGACTGTTCAACACGCTTCCACTACACATAAGGGGCATAACTGGCCGACCCCTCACAGTGTTCAAGAGAGAACTATCAACATCAGAGGCCCGAGACTGTTCAAGCACACTTCCACTACACATAAGGGGACATAACTGGTCCTCTGGCCTGGGAGACGGTGCGGTGCATGACGGAGACTAGGCTAAGGGGACCTCCCCAGCAGGAGGAGGAGGAGGCGGCGGTGAGAGAGCAGCGGAGAGTAGAGAGAGAGGGGAACCCGGGCTCCGGTAGTCGCAGCGGACTGCGTCTTTAAGTCCCAGTCAGCCACAACCGTCATGAGAGTTGCCCCTTACCCTCGCTTACCCCTCCCCTTCCCTCTTGCCCTTCCTCTTCCCTCTCACCCTTCCCTTACCCCTCTCACCCCCTTCCATTCCCTTCCCCCTGTGCTGCTCCTCCAACCTTGTCGCCGCTTAAATCTCCAGCGGCACATCTTAGCATCCTTCGTCTCTCAGCTGCGGGCCTTACCTTCCCCCCCTCCCCCCTGACCTCCCTGCAGCACCCTGCGGGAGGGAGAGAGGGAGGGAGGAAGGGAGGGAGGGAGAGAGAGAGAGGAAGGGAGAGAGGGAGAGAGGAAGGGAGGGAGGGAGAGAGAGAGAGGAAGGGAGAGAGGGAGAGAGAGGTAAGAGGAAGGTGTGGAAGATGAGCGGGACACTCCGCCTGGCTTACAGTGGTGGGCGCCTCTGTGTTAAAATGTTGAGCATCAAGCCTTCTCCCAGAGCTGTCACCTCCCCCACACCTCACACCTCCCCCCTCCCCCCTCACACCTCACACCTCCCCCACACACCTCCCCCACACACCTCCCCCCCTCACACACACCTCCCCCCCTCACACCTCCCTCCCCCCCTCACACCTTCTCACCCCCTCACACTCACACCACTGAAGAATACAGTGAAGTGTTGTGTGTGTTGTTGTGGACACAGGTGGAAACAGTACCCAAATGAGCCACAGAGACATGAACAACAGTTTTTCACCATCAGGGTAGTTAACACATGGAATGCATTAGGCAGTGATGTGGTGGAGGCTGACTCCATACACAGTTTCAAAAGTAGATATGATAAGAGCCCAGTAGGCTCAGAAATCTGTACAATAGTTGATTGAAAGTTGAGAGGCGGGACTAAAGAGCCGAAGCTCAACCCCCGCAAGCACAACTAGGTGCGCCTGCACACCCCTAGCTGTCATCTCCCCTGAGTCTAGTGAACTTTGCTCAGTCCTCGTCTATCGATCTTAAAATATTTGTTTATATATCTTTCGTTTCATTTAATTTTACAATATGTTGAGTTAAGTTAATGAGAGAATATTGGCGCCGGGCGGTTGATCCCTCGTGTTCCCGCCTAACATTTCCTGCCCGCTGATTGGATTGGCAATTTAACCGACGCGTCAATGTCTGTCGTTTATTGGTGGAACCTTTGTGTGCGCGCGTTATTTTAAATTCCTGTTTGCTGATTGGATGGCTAATTTAATTGGTTTATAAGTTTTTGTTGTTCCTGACTGAACTTGGCGAACTGATGACGATCAAAATTTTCAGCCGTTGATTGAAATGCAGATCTGAGGTAACCCCCCCCCCCCCCCACCTCTCTCTCTCTCTCTCTCTCTTTCTCTCTCTCTCTATTCTGCTTTCCTTTCCTTTCTTTCTTCCATCCTCTCTCCTTCCCTCCCTCTCCCCCTCCCCAAAACCCCCCCTTTCCCCCCCTCCCTCCCTCCCTCGCTTCGCCTGGTGTGTATTTGCGACAAACGAACCTTGGCCTGGCAAACGATCCAGTAAATTTGAATACTTGGCCGCCTCATTTAAATAATGTCTAGCTTGGCGAGGCCTGGGTGGGTTGGTTGGCCTGGCCTCGTGGCCCTTGGCCTCATGGCCCCTTGGCCTCGTGGCCCGTGGCCTCGGGGCCCCCTGGCCTCGTGGGCCCTTGGCCTCGTGGCCCGTGGCCTCGTGGGCCCTTGGCCTCGTGGGCCCTTGGCCTTGTGGTTTGTTCTAAGTCGATATGGATGTTCCGTGTTGATATTGGGGTGATGTGAGAGGGACTCGTCATGCAACATCATTTGATAACAGTGATACTCAGAGAGTTAAAGTGATAACAAAGTATAGAGGTGGATGTTGAACAGCAAGCGGATTGCAAAGGCTTAATTCAAAATTCAGCTATGAGTATGGCACGTACGGTACTAAGCTCGGTCCCACAAGGTTCTTGCATCGCTGCTCCCACACCTATCTTAAGATGATTTCGGAGATTAGCGTCCCTGCGGCCCGGTCCCCAATCAGGCCTCCTCGTTGCTGGACTGGTCAACCAGGCTGTTGGACGCGGCTGCTCGTAGCCTGACGTATGAGTCACAGCCTGGTTGATCAGGTATCCTTTGGAGGTGCTTATCAAGTTCTCTCTTGAACACTGAGGGGTCGGCCAGTTATGTCCCTTATGTGTAGTGGAAGCGTGTTGAACAGTCTCGGGCCTCTGATGTTGATAGTTCTCTCTTGAACACTGTGAGGGGTCGGCCAGTTATGCCCCTTATGTGTAGTGGAAGCGTGTTGAACAGTCTCGGGCCTCTGATGTTGATAGTTCTCTCTTGAACACTGTGAGGGGTCGGCCAGTTATGCCCCTTATGTGTAGTGGAAGCGTGTTGAACAGTCTCGGGCCTCTGATGTTGATAGAGTTCTCTCTCAGAGTACCTGTTGCACCTCTGCTCTTCAACGGGGGTATTCTGCACATCCTGCCATGCCTCCTGGTCTCATGCGGTGTTATTTATGTGTGCAGGTTTGGGACCAGCCCCTCTACTATCTTCCACGTGTAAATTATTATGCATCTCTCCCGCCTGCGCTCAAGAGAATACAGATTTAGGCATCTTTAGTCGGTCCCAATAGTTTAGATGTTTAAGCTGAGTGGATTTTAGCAGTAAAGGATCTCTGCACGCTCTCTAGGTCAACAATTTCTCCAGCTTTGAAAGGTGCTGTCATTGTGCAGCAGTACTCCACTCTAGAGAGCACTAGCGTCTTGAAGAGTATCATCATCGGTATAACATCTCTAGTGTGAAAAGTTCTTGTTATCCAACCTGTTATTTTTCTTGCAGTTGTGACGGCTACTTTATTGTGTTCTTTAAAGGTAAGGTCTTCCGACATGAGTACACCCAGATCCTTTACATTGCCTTTTCGTTCTATGTAATGATTTGACTGAGTTTTGTACGTGGTTCCCGTTTTTATATTTTCATTTTTTCCGTAGCGCATGAGCTGGAACTTCGTCAAACACCATATTATTTTCTGTAGGCCATAGAAGGAGCCAGAAGAAAGAGGCAGGAATACCAGCCACAGTTGTGTGTCATCATCGGTCGATGATGACACCAAAATAACTATGAATAGTGCTTCGGTAAGGCAAAATAATATCCTGGAGAAAGCGCTAAGCCATTACGACTGTATAGTACTTGGAAGGGCTAGGAGGATAAGGATTTAGGATAGGACAGGGAAAAGAATGGGTGTCCAACTACTTTGACCGACGGGGATTGAACGCCGACCTGCGACAAAGCCAGGCCGTCGCTGTGCCATGAAGTCTTCGGTACAAGACGGACAAAGAACGAGCCGATATCAACAAAGCCTTAACAGCAGGTAACAGAAAATAATATGATATTTAGCAGTGACTAACTTAAATTATCTCGCTACGAGGAAAACGGAAACCTTAGAAGAACGAGCTTCCAGAAAGAAACGACAGAGACAAAGATATTCAAATAATAATAATAATAATAATAATGTGAGAAAGCCTCGCGCCACCATACGACAACAACACAAGCGCAAGACGACGCCACAACAGTAATAAGGTGGATAACGACGACCATCACACCCAGGAGACGCCAGGCCAGTGGTGGCACTCTTCAGGCACTGGTGCCATCTCCTGTGGATGGTTGTTCACTCCCCACATCCTCTAGATAATCACTTAAGCACGCAGACTACTGCCGCCCATTTAGGACGACTCACATTATGCTAATTGGAAATGAGACGAAAGCTATACAGCTCATAAGGTGCACGATAGTGGAAGATCAGCCTCCAGATATGTACAATACAGTGGCACCATGATGGGGTGAGAGGCACAGTGGGAAGTGTACACTGTACACAGTGGCACCATGATGGGGTGAGAGGCACAGTAGGAAGTGTACACTGTAGACAGTGGCACCATGATGGGGTGAGAGGCACAGTAGGAAGTGTACACTGTACACAGTGGCACCATGATGGGGTGAGAGGCACAGTGGGAAGTGTACACTGTGCACAGTGGCACCATGCTGTACACTATGTACAGTGAGAGTACAAGTGTCATAGGAACAATTAGAGAACACAGAGTAAACATCAGAGGGCCGCGACTCGACAATCTCCTGCCAAGAAATACACAAAATATCGCCGGAACAAAGGTAAAAGGTTTCAAGGAGGAAATGGTTTGGTCCCTGCTGAAGTTACCGGATCAGCCTGCCTGTGATGGCTTGGAGGTCCTCTGTTGCATCCTTTTTGTTCATTTTGTTGTACCCTCTTTTGCGCCTTTTTTCTTGCTTTTGTATGGCCTTTTGTTGCCCCCTGTGGAACAGGGTGTGTTGTGTGGTGTGTTCCATCTGTTGCACTCTTTGTTGCTCCTTCTCTCGCGGCCTCAGTTCTGCCACTGAGGTATAACTGCCATATTAATATGCGAGCAGTGTTGTCAACAGTGTCCCCAGGACCACTCTGCCTTCTGCAAGTGTCACGGCAACTTGCCACACAACGTGTGGCAAGTTACGGGAATTATAATGTATTGCTTCATCATCTCTTGTCACTGCTTCCGGAGATATATCAAAGTTAGAATACATGTTTGCTGACACGAACACCGTGCATCAGGAACAGTGAAAGGTTGTACACACACATTCTCCGAGTACCACAAGTCAAGTCTTTACAAGTCGAGCCTGGCCTCGGGCCGGGCTTGGGGAGTAGAACAGCTCCCAGAACCCCATCAACCAGGTACCAAGTAGGAACTAAAGCCATACAAAATGGTGTGGCAGGTAAGGATGGTAGGCTCGTGGTATCATAGGACCTGAGGGTCGCAGGTGGAACAGGACAAAAGGATGTTATCTCCTGTTCTACTTCGACAACTTCAGTAACAGCTGCTGGGGTAGCGAAGGTTGGGACAGCCAGCAGATAACGGCACGGAATCCTTTGGGGATATTGTCATCACGTATGTGGCCTTGAGCAGCCTCGATAGGGAGTCCTTCAGAATACTGTCACCACCGACCCTGGAGACACAAACCGTAACGTGAAAGGAAGAGTGGTGGTCAGGGGAAAGGGAAAGTTTAGAATAGAGAGAGAGAGAGAGAGAGAGAGAGAGAGAGAGAGAGAGAGAGAGAGAGAGAGAGAGATAGATAGATAGATATCAAAGCCCTGGAAACACAAACCGAAACTGTCTCTATTTTCCGCTTGTTACAACTTGTAATAAAGTTGTTACATCTTGGCTTAACGTGTTTATGACGTATTAGAACGTTGTTACAACTTGCTATATGGGTTGTTATAACTGGTTAGGTGTTAAACCTTGTTCGAACGTTGTACCAACGTCGTAGTTTCGGTGTGTGTTTGGCGGGTATGTAAGGTAATTAGTTAGGAAAGGCCGTTCCATGTTGTTGTTGTTATAGATTCAGCTACTCGGAACAAGTTTCAAGTAGCACGGGCTATGGTGAGCCCGTAAATCCCCGTTCCAGCTTGAAGTTCGTACTTTGTCTAACACCTTGCTAGTCTCGAGAACATGTAGTGTTGCTACAAGGAGAGTTCTTGAATTTTAAAATACCTATTGTGAGGTCACTAATTCCCTGTCGGTCTCTGACCTGGCCTCCTGATGGACTGCCGCCTCCTCCAGTCTGGCCAGACTGTTGGCCACTCCTGCACGCTGTCTGGCCAAGGAACCACAGCCCGGTTGATCAGTTGCCTTTAGATCTGTCTCTAAACACCTCCCTTTCTACAGAAAGGTATAATACCTCCCTGACCTAAGAGACAGCATGAAAAACATCTCTGACCTCTGAGACAGCGTGAAGAACCTCCCTGACCTCTGAGACAGCGTGAAGAACACTCCCTGACCTCTGAGACAGCTTGAAGAACCTCCCTGACCTCTGAGACAGCTTGAAGAACCTCCCTGACCTCTGAGACAGTGTGAAGAACCTCCCTGACCTCTGAGACAGTGTGAAGAACCTCCCTGACCTCTGAGACAGCTTGAAGAACCTCCCTGACCTCTGAGACAGCTTGAAGAACCTCCCTGACCTCTGAGACAGTGTGAAGAACCTCCCTGACCTCTGAGACAGTGTGAAGAACCTCCCTGACCTCTGAGACAGCATGAAGAACACTCTCTGACCTCTGAGACAGCTTGAAGAACCTCCCTGACCTCTGAGACAGCGTGAAGAACCTCCCTGACCTCTGAGACAGCATGAAGAACACTCCCTGACCTCTGAGACAGCTTGAAGAACCTCCCTGACCTCTGAGACAGTGTGAAGAACCTCCCTGACCTCTGAGACAGCGTGAAGAAGACTCCCTGACCTCTGAGAGAGCATGAAGAACCTCCCTGACCTCTGAGACGTCGTGAAGAACCTCTCTGGCCTCTGAGAGAGCATGAAGAACCTCCCTGACCTCTGAGACAGCATGAACAACACTCCCTGACCTCTGAGACAGCATGAAGAACCTCTCTGACCTCTGAGACAGCATGAAGAACCTCCCTGACCTCTGAAGATGAAGAATGAAGAATATGAAGAACACTCCACACCGCCCCGCCCGGAGACCCGACTCTACACCGTTCTCGCTATACATAATAACTTGGCACTGGGCGTTGGTGAGTGCCAGGCGCTACTGTGGCACTGTGAATGATGAATGACCGAAACTCTTCAAAATATTTTAACAAAGGTTTTATAGACCGGCTTAACTTAATTAAAACTTAATGAATAATACAACAGAAGAGATTTGCATTTTATCTACAGTAGGAGCAACTTTGTAAGACGATTCTTTGTTTAGTGCACGAGAGAGGCTGGCTGGCTACCTGGCTGACTGGCTGGCTGGCTGGCTACCTGGCTGGCTACCTGGCTGACTGGCTGGCTGACTGGCTGGCTGGTTACCTGGCTGGCTGGCTGGCTGGTTACCTGGCTGGCTGGCTGGCTGGCTGGCTGGCTGGCTGGCTGGCTGACTGGCTGGCTGGCTGGCTGGCAGGCAGGCAGACAGGCAGGCAGGCACACAGGCAAAAACCGATAAAAATCAAACTGTGCTTCAACATAACCAATATATTTTGTGTTTGTGTCAACCATTGCCTGTACGGGAAGGCATCGGTACGGTGTTTTCATTTCACTTTAAAAGTTAAAAATTGCAC
>NC_091166.1:47419200-47471700 GCF_040958095.1 Procambarus clarkii | reverse complement strand
AGTTGCTCAGATTCCTGTGTGGTGGTGACTAATTCTGAATTAATGTTGATATTTGAGCAGCAAGTGAAATGGTCAAGTTACGATACTCATATGGGTGAATATAGAAAAATAAATAACTAATTGATTAACTTTTTTTTAAATTGTCTTTAATCGTGACGCCAAGATGTATGATAGGGAGAGCAAGAGTGGAGAGCACTCTCAAGTGTACTTGTTTAAGATTATAACGTAGAGATTCTTGACTATGATTTACCTGCTTATTGTTACGTGGTAACTTCAGATAATATTGTGGTAGACAAGGTCCATTCCTTGTCTTATAATTAACTCTTGAATGGACGGTTATCTTCAGATAATTTCAGGGCTTAGCGTCCCCGCGGCCCGGTCCTCGACCAGGCCTCCTTTTTGTTACATACCCCCAGGAAGCAGCCCGTAGCAGCTGACTAACTCCCAGGTACCTATTTACTGCTATATGAACAGGGGCATCAGAGTGAAAGAAGCATTTTGCCCATTTGTCTCCGCCTTCGCCGGGGATCGAACCCGAAACCTCAGGACTACGAATCCGAAGCGCTGTCCTATTCAGCTGTCAGGCGCCCTTGGTAGAAAGTGACAGCACACATTGCCTCTTCACCACTTTACTCCCCCTCTCATTTTCTCTCATTCTAAACTTTCCCTCTCCCCTGACCCCTCTTCCTCCTCCCTTCCACCTCTCTCTCTCCCACACGCTGTGAGTTTTATTTTATTTTCCCAATTTCCGATATGTTACAACTGGTTTGTGTGGGGGGAGTGGGGGAGGGAGGGGGGGGGGGTTCACTGGTTTGTTTGTGTGGGGGTGGGGGGGGATTGTTACTGGTGTGTGTGGGGGTGGGGGGGAGAAGCTCTGTGGGTAGGGGGGGAAGGGGAATGTCATTGCTGGATATATTTGTTTCCAATAGTTTTAATTCTATCTGTGGTGTATTTGGTTTACAAAGTGGCAACTTAGCGTTAGTGTCGCGTGAGGCTGGCGGCTTGCAGCTTGCACGTGACACTGTGTATTCTACAGTGGCTTTGGTGGCTTATTGCAATTTGTGGTTTTATCGGCATGGATATTTCTCTGAAAAATCCCTTCCTCTGTCTGCTTTCTGTCCGGGGACGACTGAGTCTCTGGGTCGACTCGTGTCAAGACCAGAGTGGTGGGGGGTGTGGGGGGGATGGATGGGAAGGGGTTCCTGGATTGTAGAAGATTAGGGTGTGTTGTGTGGGGGAGGGGGGGGGGCTATCACAAGGTTCTGGGGATTGGGGGGGCGTGGTACCGTTGGGCAGGCCCAGGGAGGGAGGGCAGGGTAGAGTAGGATGAGGGTAGGATGGAGTAGCAGCGGCAGCAGCCAAAGCAGCCTTAGGAAAACTGAGGAGATTCCGAAGCCTCAGTACAAACATTCAGATCCACCTATATAAGGCTCTAGTTCGGCCGCATCTAGAGTATCCCCCAGTACCACTACACACCATAAAGAAAACTAACATGCAGAAACTGCAAGCAGTACAAAATAAGGCGCTAAGGAAAGCAGCAAAACACCGTCCACCATATGATCAGACAATCCAGGAGCTCCATGAACTCTTGAACATACAGCCACTAAACATCAGACTGCAGCACCAAGCCATCAGGGTGTGGAACACCATCGAAATGTTAGAGGACCCAATGTTAGAAAGATTACTCCAAGATTAGATGCCTCGCTCCCACAGCTGGTGGCCCAAGAGCCTCGATTTACTAGATGAAAACCTCGCCCCACAGTACATAATTCCCAGATGAAATACTGACTAGAAATCCTTCCCCGAATAATTGGAAAAATTGTGTGTATAGTTGTGTATATGCATATGTATATAGGCATATATAGAAATGTGTGTGTGAATAATTCAATAAATAATATAATAGAGCCTTAAACAGAACATGTGTACTCACCTAATTGTGCTTGCGGGAGTTGAGCTCTGGCTTTTTGGTCCCGCCTCTCAACCGTCACGTTGAGAGGCGGGACCTCGGGTAGGTAGGGTACATGTGGGGAAGCATAGGAGTGTGTATATATGAATGCTACACAGTATTCATCTATAGACATCCATATATGGTGAAACACATGTGAAGAACCTCTCACACACTCACAGCTCCCTGACAAGAGGGAGCCAGCTTAGCTTAGCTGCCAACACCCACACATCGTGTCAGCAAGGCGGACAGCCCGCCTGCTTTCAAACCTCTCACTGTATTTCCCACTTCTATACTTCCCTTCACCTATGCCTCTCCTTCCTCTTTACTCCCAAACAAAAAAAAAAACAGCGGCCAGGGTAATGTTGCCACCGGCGGCGGCTCAAGACCTCTGCTTAAGAGTTCAGGTGGTGGAGCTTTGGTAATTATCCTCGAGTGCTCGTCTTGTACTCTTTGGTAAAGGTCTCGGAGTGCATCTCATTGACCTCTTGACATTAGAGCCGCATGATACTCTAGGTGTCCGAGCTGTACCATGTAGACGACCCATGATGAGTATGCATCAGTAGATGACCCATGATTGTATCAATAGATGACCCATGATGAGTATGCATCAGTAGATGACCCATGATTGTATCAATAGATGACCCATGATGAGTATGCATCAGTAGATGACCCATGATTGTATCAATAGATGACCCATGATGAGTATGCATCAGTAGATGACCCATGATGAGTATGCATCAGTAGATGACCCATGATGAGTATGCATCAGTAGATGACCCAGGATGAGTATGCATCAGTAGATGACCCAGGATGAGTATGCATCAGTAGATGACCCAGGATGAGTATGCATCAGTAGATGACCCAGGATGAGTATGCATCAGTAGATGACCCAGGATGAGTATGCATCAGTAGATGACCCAGGATGAGTATGCATCAGTAGATGACCCAGGATGAGTATGCATCAGTAGATGACCCAGGATGAGTATGCATCAGTAGATGACCCAGGATGAGTATGCATCGGTAGATGACCCAGGATGAGTGTGCATCGGTAGATGACCCAGGATGAGTGTGCATCGGTAGATGACCCAGGATGAGTGTGCATCGGTAGATGACCCAGGATGAGTGTGCATCGGTAGATGACCCAGGATGAGTGTGCATCGGTAGATGACCCAGGATGAGTGTGCATCGGTAGATGACCCAGGATGAGTGTGCATCGGTAGATGACCCAGGATGAGTGTGCATCGGTAGATGACCCAGGATGAGTGTGC
Organism: Procambarus clarkii; assembly: GCF_040958095.1. Classification (NCBI taxonomy): domain Eukaryota; kingdom Metazoa; phylum Arthropoda; class Malacostraca; order Decapoda; family Cambaridae; genus Procambarus; species Procambarus clarkii. The sequence goes on along the minus strand of NC_091166.1, from coordinate 47,468,484 downwards.
ATCGGTAGATGACCCAGGATGAGTGTGCATCGGTAGATGACCCAGGATGAGTGTGCATCGGTAGATGACCCAGGATGAGTGTGCATCGGTAGATGACCCAGGATGAGTGTGCATCGGTAGATGACCCAGGATGAGTGTGCATCGGTAGATGACCCAGGATGAGTGTGCATCGGTAGATGACCCAGGATGAGTGTGCATCGGTAGATGACCCAGGATGAGTGTGCATCGGTAGATGACCCAGGATGAGTGTGCATCGGTAGATGACCCAGGATGAGTGTGCATCGGTAGATGACCCAGGATGAGTGTGCATCAGTAGATGACCCAGGATGAGTATGCATCGGTAGATGACCCAGGATGAGTGTGCATCAGTAGATGACCCAGGATGAGTGTGCATCAGTAGATGACCCAGGATGAGTATGTATTAGTAGAAAACATTAAAGTACGTCCAGTTCCACTTTCTCAAACTTTTAATCGTTGCGCCATTCAAACAATGAATTGTCATTTCTGGTACATGTTAAAATAGCGGCCAATCATCAAACTGCTCATCAACCCCCCACTTTTTTTGTTAATGAAAAATATCATCACCCAGTCTGTCCTCAGGCTGGGCCCGTCCACGTGGCGCCTGGCCCAAGGACACATTCATCCGTGTGTATTCTAAATAGAATTTTTTTCCAATGTAAATTAAAATTATTAGTCAGTGTCAAGTATTTCATTGTTAAAGATGATGCTTGACAGCTGGATAACGAGCAGTTTGCCCGTGTCAAGCTGCTTGCCACAACTGACTCGCCTGGGGCCAGATTCACGAAACAGTTAAGCAAGCACTTACGAACCTGTACATCTTTTCTCGATATTTGGCGGCTTTGTTTACAAGTATTAAACAGTTAATGAGTTCCGAAGCACCAGGAGGCTGTTTATAACAATAACAATAGTTGGAGTGGGAAGTTTTCATGCTTGTAAACTGTTTAATAAATGTAGCCAAAGTCCTCAAAGGTTGAGGAAAGATGTACAGGTTCGTAAGTACTTGCGTAACTGCTCCGTGAATCCGGGTCCAGCTGGTGACGTGTGAGAAGTCCTTCGCGCACACTTGTGCTCGTTCGTTCATCATTAGACGCTTCGTCCACATGCTGTCCAATGCTAATATTTCGCAACAAAACCTAGACGCCTAACCTTGCCTCTCCTAGGCCTAACTAAAAACAAAATTGTAATTACAGTAATGCTTCTTTTTAAGGGAAATAATTTTTGATTATATAAAATGTTAGTATATACAAGTACGTGTTTGGTGTCGGACTTGCCATGGACGTGTGTGTGTACTCGCCTAGTTGTGCTTGCGGGGGTTGAGCTCTGGCTCTTTGGTCCCGCCTCTCAACTGTCAATCAACTGGTGTACAGATTCCTGAGCCTACTGGGCTCTATCATATCTACATTTGAAACTGTGTATGGAGTCAGCCTCCACCACATCACTGCCTAAAGCATTCCACTTGTTAACTACTCTGACACTGAAAAAGTTCTTTCTAACGTCTCTGGGGCTCATTTGGGTACTCAGTCTCTACCTGTGTCCCCTTACCAGTCCGTGTTAAAATTTATCCTTATCTACCCTGTCAATTCCTGAGATTATTGTAGGTAGTGATCATGTCTCCCCTTACTCTTCTGTCTTCCAGTGTCGTAAGGTGCATCTCACGCAGCCTTTCTTCATAACTCATGCCTCTTAGTTCTGGGACTAGTCTAGTGGCACCAATGAACTTTTTCCAGCTTCGTTGTTCTGTGTTGCAGGTCTCGGAGCGCGGTGATGGAGGACGGCGTGAGTGTGAGCTCGGCCTCCGGGTCCGTCTCTGTCGCTGGGTCGTCGACGGCCTCCAGCGTCGGGGAGGAGGTCGTCCTCAGGATCAACGTGCCCGAACTCAAGGTGGAGAAGTGCCTCCAGTTCCACAAGGATGACCTGGTCTGGGACGTGAAGCAGCAGGCGCTCGCCGCCCTTCCCAAGGTAAGCGCGGTTTTGGACGCTCTCCCACAACTTGTATTTGAAATGATTTCATTTTCAGTTGATTTGATGTCACATTTGAGATCATACAAGCTGACTCCATATGTAAATTCGAGTTGCCCCTTTATATGTAGTTGTGTATGTAGTTGGCCGCTCAGGGTAGGGACCAAACACCCTCGCATAATATGTGTACAGACTACCTGCATGTTACTGTATATTAAAGCATATGTTTACGTCGGTGTATGTGAGTGGTGTTTGACAGACCAACGGGGCGCTGCGTCTTATCCATACAAGATAAAGTTCTCGCTGAACAACGTATTCAGCCCGTGACGTTGGTGTGAACGTCACCGGTGACCGTGTCACTGTCACACACAGCAGGACTTAGACTGGACAAGAGCGCTCCGGGGCGGAGTTACGAAGTGGTAATGTTGTCTTGGGGGGGGGGGGACGAGGTAATTGTATTATTTCTTGAGTGTTTCTTTGTTCCACACAGCAAGATATTAAGTGAAAGTTTTGTTTGAGGGGGGGGGGGGACTGTCATCTTTAAACTGCCCCCTCTCTCTCCTTCCCCCCGCCCTCAATCTTTGTTTTTCTTTATTTCTAGGGTTCATTAGAAACATCACTGCCGTTCCTAAGGCAACTAGAAGCTAAAAGCTGTTATCCCTGCATCAGGTTATCTAACGCCTGACCTTGTATATTAATGTATTTGGTTATCTTATTTGTTTACATTAAGGATTCACTTTATTTACTGCAAGTTAGAATGCTAAGAGTTAGGTGGATGAGGCTACCTTGAGGTGCTTCCGGGGCTTAGTGTCCCCGCGGCCCGGTCGTCGACCAGGCCTCCTGGTTGCTGGACTGATCAACCAGGCTGTTAGACGCGGCTGCTCGCAGCCTGACGTATGAGTCACAGCCTGGTTGATCAGGTATCCTTTGGAGGTGCTTATCCAGTTCTCTCTTGAACACTGTGAGGGGTCTGCCAGTTATGTCCCTTATGTGTAGTGGAAGCGTGTTGAACAGTCTCGGGCCTCTGATGTTGATAGAGTTCTCTCTCAGAGTACCTGTTGCACCTCTGTTTTTCAACGGGGGTATTCTGCACATCCTGCCATGCCTTCTGGTCTCATGTGATGTTATTTCTGTGTGCAGGTTTGGGACCAGCCCCTCAATTATTTTCCACGTGTAAATTATTATGTATCTCTCCGCCTGCGCTCAAGGGAGTACAGATTTAGGGTCTTTAGTCGGTCCCAGTAATTTAGATGTTTTACCGAGTGGATTCTAGCAGTAAAGGATCTCTGCACGCTCTCCAGGTCAGCAATTTGGAGGCTGGAGCCAAGTGTGTGCCGGAGCCTTCATGTGCTCGCCTCACACACTTCTCACATATTTACATGTTGAGAGAACATGTTCCAAATGCGAGTGAGCCAATGATCACAGTGATGTGCCAGAGTGCCACGGCCGGCACCAGGCTGTTGATGGCTGAGCGTCTTGTGTTGTGACTGTTTATAGCTAATGTTTTCGTTAATTTCCCTGAAATGTGACCCCTTGGGAGGTTTGAGCGTGTCAGCCGGGCTGTGTATAGTGAGGAGCGTGTGAGTACTGTGGTGTGGTGGGGACATACACCCGGTGCTCGCCAGAGGTAAGCCAGCACCAGGGGTGCTTTAGAGTGCTCGCTGGTGTCGCCAGCAGCTGGGTTAAGCCCTGGTCATTAAACCACCTCCTCGCCCCGCTGTTCTCCGCCTGTTGCTACCCTCCACAGGGTAATCTTTGCATATTTTTTCATTCATCACGATAATGTTATATACGGATATCACTCGGGGAAGAAAACTGGATTTGAACCCACTTTCTATGAGGATGGCCGGAGCGCATCCGATCCTGTGGTCGGCGCTGCCAACTATATCAACAGCAACAATACATCACCCTTAGCTGTGGTAGAGAATACCTGTGCGGTGGTGGTCCTCCTAGCCAGCAGGAGAGTTATGGGAGAACTGTCTCCAGCATATTACCTGGAGCTGGTCAGTCTATGATCTCCAGCAGCGTTGACTTTGAAGCATTGTTTGTGGGCGTCTTCTGAACGACAGCGATTATCTGCCAGCCTGATGCATCTTATCTCGCTATCGTGGATGAGGTTATCTTAAGTGTAATTATGTGTGCTTGTGTTCGCGCGCACTTGTTTGCCCACACATGTGCGCGCTCTTGTGTGTACTCGTCTATTTGTGCTTGCATGATCGAGCTTTATCTCTAGGACCCCGCCTTTCTCGCCGCTTGTCTAATGCAATAACCCCTTACCCATTTCCCTATCATTTTAAAATTGTCAACGGCGTTCACAATATAGTTAATTCCACGTTCCCACAATTACGTTATGAGAAACTTTCTAACATGTGACTCATATTGACTGGAGAACAGAAAATTTAATATAAAGACCTTAAATCAAAATAATGTACAAAACGGTCAACTCTGCCCATAGTAGGAAAGCAACATGTCAAGGATCTGGGAATAATGATGTCCGACGACCTAACGTTTAGGGAGCATAACCAAGCAAAGTATTGCGTCAGCCAGAAAAATGATCGGATGGATTACGAGAACTTTCAAATCCAGGGATCCCATCACAATGGTTGTACTCTTCAAGTCACTTGTGTTGTCCCGTCTTGAGTACTGTTCAGTACTCGCTACCCACCTTCAGAGCAGGAGAGATTGCTGAAATAGAGGGAATATAGAGGACATGTACGGCACGCAAAGACGTAAAGCACTTAAATTATTGGGATCGTCTCAAAGCTCTCAAACAGGGGGGGGGGGGACACAGCCTTGTTGTTTCCATTCTGATGTTCTTCTGTTCTTAGATGTGTGTTTGTGCCCCTTCCTCCTGCTTTTCGTATGTGTTTCTTGGCACTGCCGATTGAACCATGAGTTTTGTACTCTCTCCAACTCTACCCTTACTGTTGGTATACCACTCGTGCGTGTGCGTGCGGGCGCATGTGTGTACACTTGTGAGCATGTGCGTGCGGTTGATTGTGATGGGTGTGACGGGGGTGGCCGGGAGGGGGGGAGGGGTTATTTTTAAGCTCTCCTAATTGTGCTTGCGGGGGGTTGAGCTTAACTCTTTGGTTCCGCCTCTTTACATTCAGTGGACTGGTAGTGAAGTAGTGAAGGCAGTTGTTGAGCCATACCACCGCCCGTCCTCCTCGAGTGATACTTCACCAACTGTTGCTCCAACGTACAGAAATGAACCGTTGGACCCAAGTTCGCCTTTTCTACTTTTGGAATACTTCAAATGACGCGCGAAAATTAAACTAATAACCTAGGCCTAAACTAGCAATCCTAATATGCTTTCTTAGGCCTAATAGTACAAAATGTGAATTGTTTTGGGAGAGAGTGAGTTTGTACGTTTGGCCATAGTTGCATTACTCACTATGGCGTGTGAGTGAGTGGTTGTGTGAGTGAGTAGTTGTGTATTTGTACACATGTGGCCTCGGCCTCTGGTGAGTTGGTTGGCCCTTCAAGCCCGGCCTGAGGCCAGGCTTGTCTGGTGGCTTATTGATCGGTCAGACTCTTGTGGGCGTGCGGGCCGCTGCACACTACAACCCGGTTGGTCTGATGCTTCCTGTAGGCACTAGCTCAGTTTTCTCTGGTACTCCTCCGCGTATGTTCTGGTAATGTTTGGTGGGAGGAGGTCAAGGAGCCGTGAGGCTGGGATATTGATGAAGCGTGTGTGTGTGTGTGTGTGTGTGTGTGTGTGTGTGTGTGTGTGTGTGTGTGTGTGTGTGTGTGTGTACGTACTCACATAGTACTCGCCTAGTTGTGTTTGCGGGGGTTGAGCTCTGGCTCTCTGGTCCCGCCTCTCAACCGTCAATCAACAGGTGTACAGGTTCCTGAGCCTATTGGGCTCTATCATATCTATACTTGAAACTGTGTATGGAGTCAGCCTCGTGTGTGTGTGTGTGTGTGGTCTGCTCTTCCCGGGTCTGCTCTACATTTTACTCCTGTGCTCCAGTGAATGTTGTACTTTGTATATTTGACATCTGACTTTCGAGTATCTTCCAAGTATATATTTATTTATATAAGTACAAAAAGGTACAATGAGTTATGAAAGTATGTATGTTGGTACCTAAATGGTACATTCTTGAGAGCTTTGAGACGGTCCCAATAGTTTAGGTGTTTTATCTTGGTCTGTGAGTGTCGTCCAGATTACCTGTATTCCCTCTATTTCAGGAATCTTTCCCCGCTCTGAAGAGAGAAGCGAGTACTGGGCAGTACTCTAGACGGGACAGCATCAGTGGTTTAAACTACTTGAGCCATTGTAATGGAATCCCAAGATTTGAAGGTTCTCATAATTCATGCTGTCATTGGCCTGTCTGGTGCTATATTAGCTTGTTTGTGATCTCTGAAGTCTTAGATCTTCTGTCACCATTATACCCAGATGCTTGACATTGTTTTCCTTGTATGATTGGATGTGATTGTGTCTTGTATCCTGCAGGCCGTACCTTACCTTGAGGTGCTTCCGGGGCTTAGCGTCCCCGCGGCCCGGTCGTCGACCAGGCCTCCTCGTATAAGTAAATGGTTTTCCATACCTGCTGTTTCTGGATTTGTTCAGTTTTTATCGAGGTAATTTTCATGCCATTTGTGATATAGTCTGCAAGGGCTGACACAAGTTGGGACCTGTCTTTTTGTTTAATATGAGGAGGATAAAAGGCAGCGCTGCAAGACTGTGCCCTGAGGTACACAAGTCTTCACTGTGCCCTGAGGTACACAAGTCTTCACTGTGCCCTGAGGTACACAAGTCTTCACTGTGCCCTGAGGTACACAAGTCTTCACTGTGCCCTGAGGTACACAAGTCTTCACTGTGCCCTGAGGTACACAAGTCTTCACTGTGCCCTGAGGTACACAAGTCTTCACTGTTACTTCCTCCATGAAGCTGTGTTGCTCTTCCACCTCCATGTTTACCGGGGTGCTAAACGACCAGTGGTCCACACGCCTCGTCACCTTGCTGGCTTTTATGGCTTTTTCGTCAATTCTGGTGATTTATTTTGTACAAGTTTCTCTCATTATTATTGGCTGGTTGACTGGTGCACGGTTGGCCGGGTGGCTCTAGTTGGTTGACTGGTGCACGGTTGGCCGGGTGGCTCTAGTTGGTTGACTGGTGCACGGTTGGCCGGGTGGCTCTAGTTGGTTGACTGGTGCACGGTTGGCCGGGTGGCTCTAGTTGGTTGACTGGTGCACGGTTGGCCGGGTGGCTCTAGTTGGTTGACTGGTGCACGGTTGGCCGGGTGGCTCTAGTTGGTTGACTGGTGCATGGTTGGCCGGGTGGCTCTAGTTGGTTGACTGGTGCACGGTTGGCCGGGTGGCTCTAGTTGGTTGACTGGTGCACGGTTGGCCGGGTGGCTCTAGTTGGTTGACTGGTGCACGGTTGGCCGGGTGGCTCTAGTTGGTTGACTGGTGCATGGTTGGCCGGGTGGCTCTAGTTGGTTGACTGGTGCACGGTTGGCCGGGTGGCTCTAGTTGGTTGACTGGTGCACGGTTGGCCGGGTGGCTCTAGTTGGTTGACTGGTGCATGGTTGGCCGGGTGGGTCTAGTTGGTTGACTGGTGCATGGTTGGCCGGGTGGCTCTAGTTGGTTGACTGGTGCACGGTTGGCCGGGTGGCTCTAGTTGGTTGACTGGTGCATGGTTGGCCGGGTGGGTCTAGTTGGTTGACTGGTGCATGGTTGGCCGGGTGGCTCTAGTTGGTTGACTGGTGCATGGTTGGCCGGGTGGCTCTAGTTGGTTGACTGGTGCATGGTTGGCCGGGTGGCTCTAGTTGGTTGACTGGTGCACGGTTGGCCGGGTGGCTCTAGTTGGTTGACTGGTGCATGGTTGGCCGGGTGGCTCTAGTTGGTTGACTGGTGCACGGTTGGCCGGGTGGCTCTAGTTGGTTGACTGGTGCATGGTTGGCCGGGTGGCTCTAGTTGGTTGACTGGTGCACGGTTGGCCGGGTGGCTCTAGTTGGTTGACTGGTGCATGGTTGGCCGGGTGGCTCTATTTGGTTGACTGGTGCACGGTTGGCCGGGTGGCTCTAGTTGGTTGACTGGTGCATGGTTGGCCGGGTGGCTCTAGTTGGTTGACTGGTTTGCTAGCTGGCTCTTTGGTTGTATGGCTAGCTTTATCCTATACGATATTCAGCCTTTTTTTCTTAGGGTACAACTGCTATCATTGGAAAGCGGCAAGCCATTACGACTTTATAGCACTGGGAAGGGGTCAGGATAAGGATTTAGGGGGGGGGGGGAATGGTGCCCAACCACTTTAACTGTCGAGGATTGAACGCCGACCTGCATGAAGTGAGACCGTCGCTTTACCGGCCACTCGGTAAAGGCCACTGTTTTGCTCTGAAGTATCTTATGAATTAGTTCCATGATGTTTTTAGTTCATCAAGTTGTTTCCTCCTTTTCTACTGGAGGCTTCCGTCTCTCTCTCTCCTCCCCACTCACAGACTTCTCTCTTTTCTCCAACAATAAGTTCTCAAGTCCATCGGACAAGAGCCCTGTCCCCTCCGGATTAAGATTACTGGCCGGGGCCTCAAGTGTAGAGGTTTAAGAGCGCGCGGGTGCGCACGCGCGCCTTCCCTTCATGAGGGTTGCTTTACCTTGCGGTTACCTTGCCATGATTTCGGGGCTCAACGTCCCCGCGGTCCGGTCCTCAACCAGGCCTCCTCGTTGCTGGACTGGTAAACCAGGCTGTTGGACGCGGCTCCTCGCAGCCTGACGTATGAATCACAGCCTGGTTGATCAGGTATCCTTTGGAGGTGCTTATCCAGTTCTCTCTTGAACACTGCGAGGGGTCGGTCAGTTATAACCCTTATGTGTAGTGGAAGCGTGTTGAACAGTCTCGGGCCTCTGGTGTTGATAGTTCTCTCTTGAACACTGTGAGGGGTCGGTCAGTTATGACCCTTATGTGTAGTGGAAGCGTGTTGAACAGTCTCGGGCCTCTGGTGTTGATAGTTCTCTCTTGAACACTGCGAGGGGTCGGTCATTTATGACCCTTATGTGTAGTGGAAGCGTGTTGAACAGTCTCGGGTCTCTGATGTTGATAGAGTTCTCTCTCAGAGTACCTGTTGCACCTCTGCTCTTCAACGGGGGTATTCTGCACATCCTGCCATGCCTTCTGGTCTCGTGATGTTATTTATGTGTGCAGGTTTGGGACCAGCCCCTCTACTATCTTCCACGTGTAAATTATTATGCATCTCTCCCGCCTGCGCTCAAGAGAATACAGATTTAGGCACTTTAGTCGGTCCCAATAGTTTAGATGTTTAAGCGAGTGGATTTTAGCAGTAAAGGATCTCTGCACGCTCTCCAGGTCAACAATTTCTCCAGCTTTGAAAGGGGCTGTCATTGTGCAGCAGTACTCCACTCTAGAGAGCACTAGCGTCTTGAAGAGTATCATCGGTATAGCATCTCTAGTGTGAAAAGTTCTTGTTATCCAACCTGCCATTTTTCTTGCAGTTGTGACGGCTACTTTATTGTGTTCTTTAAATGTAAGGTCTTCCGACATGAGTACACCCAAGGCCTTTACATTGGCTTTTCGTTCTCTGTTATGATTTGACCGAGTTTCGTACGTGGTCGAAATGAAAATGTTGTATGTTGTCTCCCCTGAGGTCTTCTGTATTCCAGTGATAAGATTTATTCTTTAGCCTTTCCTTGTATCTTGTACCTCTCATAGCTGGCACCAGTCTGGTGGCACACCTCTGGACTTTTTGTCAGCTTCGTTGTGTGTTGCGAGATGAAGACCAGAATTGGTCTGTGTAGTATGGTGGTCCTAAATGGCTCTGTTACATGTCTAAATGCAGATCTTGTTAGCGTCTTTGCACATGCAACTGTTTATAGCCGCTTGATGTAAGGTTCGGGTGGCAGGTTCTGTGGTGTCACCTGCAGGTAGTTTTCAGTTTGATTGCAGGACGGTTTCCTCTGGCATTACCGTGTGTCCGTCCTCCTGTGTCCAGCTGAATATTTACTAAAGTTAAACTCTAGCAGCCACTTGCTGCATGAGTATTATCCTTTCTCAGGGTAGTCTTGTAGTTTCTGGTAATATTTCCTGTGTATTTAACCTTCGCGAGACTTTGCGTCATCAGTAAACATTGAAACAAGTCTATTCAACTGGCAGATAGTTTACCTGTATCGGAAACGAGATAGAGTAGCGAATCCTTGTAGGACCCCCCCCCCTGCGGGGACACCCTGCGGGGACCCCCTGCGGGGACCCCCTGCGGGGACACCCTGCGGGGACCCCCTGCGGGGACACCCTGCGGAACCCCAGCGACCGTCTTGCTCCATATTACTAAGGATGAATGGAGCACTTACTGGCGCTCCATCACCTGTATATGACAGCTTCTCTCGATACATCACCTTGTTTTACTTTTAACGTTATTTATAAGCTCATGCATCCCTTACCATCAACTTTGTTTTTAAAACAAATGTCACGTGTATTGTTTACGCATATAGTGCATGTCACGGCTGTATTGAGTATGTAAATGATTCTTAGAATATATTCATTAACACCGTCCTATTTACCGATTATTAACACTGTTTTCCCCTTAGTAAATCGGCACCATTTCTCTCCCGTCACAACTGTGTGTAACCTCACTACCGGATGTTCTAACTCTTGCCTTCTGTATAATACACTAGTTTGTTCCTGGGTCTAGAGTACCGATATGAACTGTGTATATAATATATATGTGTGTGTGTGTGTGTATGCACTTCACTGTTGTGGGCTTATATGGCGCTCTTTATGGTTTATGGACGGGCTTGGCTTGCTGCCGCGCACCTCCAGTAAACTACTCGTACTGAGGTGTTGCCATAAGTCTCTCCACAAATATTAAAAGCGCTCACTACTTTGTTACTACCTATTAATGTCGAGTATTTTTTTCCAAAATTTTATCTCACAAATTTACTATATTTGGCGTGTTACTATTTTTGTTTTATCCCCAACTTGATCCTTCCCCGATTGACGATGAGAGAATCTATGCAAACGAGTCGTCGTGTCCAGGCAGCGGGGACGTCCAAACTTTTGGCAGCTACCGTAAACATTGAACAGCTGATGCCACACGTGGCGGCTCCGTGCAGGCCATCTTCAACAAGCCACCTCGTATCCCAGCCCAATAATGGCTTTTATATTTTTTGCACGATATGCATAAGTAGTGGCTATATAGAAAAGTTTTGTGAATATTGACTTGGGCCATTTAGTGGGTTATTATTTCGTGGTAGCCTCATGCGAGCATTCTTGTGAACGGGTCAGCGTTGAGGGAGCTGGTTCATATATACTTGTGCACGCTTTTTTGTTTAAGGAAAAATGCATGAATATCGCCTTTCATTTCGGCTTTTAAGTTTGTGTAACGTTTATTGAAGGTGTACGAAATATTAACTTTTTTGCAAATGGCCTTTTAGATGTATATCAGGTAGAGACTTGCTTCTAGTGAAGTGGTCAATATGCGGGGCCCAGTAGAGCCTGTATAGAGCAAAACTTTGTGACTCTGTGCTTGTCCTGGACACTGATGTCGCGTGGTGTAGCGGTTGGTAAGCACACACACACTAGCACCTCTCCCTAGAGCTCACCCTTGATTGGCTTTTGCTTGCGTTTCATACCGTGTTAGGTTAATCCTTGTTTACATATGTTTTTATTGTTTAATAATTTACATTTTGCATTGTGGTTATTTTTTACAGTTAGAATTTTGATTGTTGTTTTTTATTTAATACTTTATTAATATCAGTTGATGAGATCATCGATACGAATTTGTTGAATTTGTTTTGTGAGGTTATTTTTCCCCTCCTTTGTCACTCTAGCGAGAAACAAACCTTAATAGAACTACATTGAACACTTTTCGTTCGTCGACCATCTCATCACCCACCTCTGCCGATGCTCAAAGGGAACCACCAGTTTCCCTTTGGACATCAGTAAGAGATGACTGTTCCTTTACGCGCACATGCAAGTGTGTCTCTTACCAACGGCTTCAGTTTCCCCTGGTGGTTTGGCTAACGTTTTCCTTTTTTCTCCCATTTTCTATCCCCTCCAGGTGGCGCTGTGGTACCGGGTATGTAGTCCTGTCTAATGTGCATGTCCCGGGTGTGCTTGCTGCTCCTGTCAGGCCCCCTGTCCCATGGTGCATGTCCCGGGTGTGCTTGCTGCTCCTGTCAGGCCCCCCTGTCCCCGAAGTGTCTCCTGCAGGAGGCAATGTGCACGAATTCAAAGATATATAACTATTAAATTTCCCACCCTAAATGAAATCTGTATATATGTATGTGTGTGTATACTGTATGTATAAATACATATATAATTCTCCCTTTTAGAGCATGCACATATTAGGTCATGTGCTTTAGAATGAAATGCTAGGTTACCCTCGCTGATCCTTGTCATGTGTGGTGTGGGGTAGGCGTAGTGAGGGTGTGTCGGCTGGCCACACCACAGCCACACTACCGCCAGAAGTAGGATATATAGTCTTCTGCTCCGTCTTAGTGCCTGCATGTGTGGAGAGTCTAAATTCTGATACACAGTCCGTTAAAAGGAACGAATTTCAGAGTTCTGAATATTTACATTTCACCGATCTCTTCTACAATTTAAAATTAAGCTTCAGAATTTAGATTTTTGCCCATTTATATATATGTAGCAACTAATCTAAGGTTCATACTTAAAACTTTGCAAGTTTCTTGTCATGTGTATGTGTACTTCTTGTTGAAGACATCAAATCTTGATCACTGTATGCTAAAGACGTCTCTGGTTACTTCCGCCTCGTCTTGGTGTGAACCTTGCCAGTTAAGGTCGCTGCCTTAAATATACAGGTTAAGAGGACCGGAGGTGAGGCCGGGGGACGTGCCCAGTAGGTGGCCTTGGGTCGCCAGGGCTCAAGGTGTGCATCGCTCACTGTGTAAGTTGATGACTTGTATAGTACTGGTGTATATAGGGTGGTGGCGGCGGCTCGGGCGGCCTCCACGATGCCTCTGGTAGTGCACGAAGGCATGGGGAAAAACCTCTTTACATTTTCATCTTGCGGCGACACGTTTCTGAACTCCTGAATCTTGTCACGTAAGATTGCTTGCAGGAACATCTTCCTAGCATGTGGCACGTGGTTGATGGGTCCATCATTCCAGCACGTGGTTCATGCGGGAAATGGCGTGCATTTTCTACAGCGATGTGTTTGACGGAGCCTGTGTGCAGGGATGACGCGTGCTCATCTAAGAGGAGAGCTTGCAAAAGACTACCTGGAGTATACCTGGAGTGGGTTCTGAGAGTTGTTCTACTCTCCAAGCCCGGCCCGGGAGTGTCTGAAATTACTTGCTTGGACCTCCTGTGTTTGCTATGTCGCCAATGTATTGTTATTGACCACTCACAGTAGTTATTGCCATAAGTGAAAGCTTAGAGCAACAGCGCAAATTAAAGTGAATCCCGCCAGAGTGTTGGTGGTGTCCAACTCGTCCTGTAAAGCCGGGAGTTAGGGTACTCGTTTCCATCACTACTCATATATGGCCAGAAATGATGTGGTTCCCTTATACGTGGACGACGGCTTGTGTACGAGGGAGAAGGATCACTCGTACAACCATGTGATAATTATAGTAACTAATTAATTACTCTCTACAACATAACGGGGATTTGTTGACCAGACCACACACTAGAAAGTGAAGGGACGACGACGTTTCGATCCGTCCTGGACCATTCTAAAGTCGATTCAGACTTGAATCGACTTGAGAATGGTCCAGGACAGACCGGAACGTCGTCGTCCCTTCACCTTCTAGTGTGTGGTCTGGTCAACATACTTCAGCCACGTTATTGTGACTCATTGCCTGCAGCGGGAATTTCTCTTCACTGAGTGAAGCTTCATACACAAAGCTGTCAAACAACACTCTCCCGTAGACGATACTCAAGACTCCACAACCCGTCCTCCCAACACAGCGTCGCATTATGACGTATACATTACCTGAGGCCAAGAATCGTCGTACTAGAAAATGGAAGCGACTCTCGAAATTGGCGTTCTGTCCCGTTTTCTGTTTGGGTTAGTACGACAGTTTCTTGACGTTGGGGAACCTTAGGAGGACGGGCTGCGTAAGGTGCCCTAACCTAACCCTGCAGCTGTGCCGCGCTACACAGCTGCCTGACACTCCCGTATCTAAGGACTCACGGGAGCTCCAAAGAGAAAGGTTGGTGCAGTAATTTTCCCGCACAACCGTACAGTCTACACGTGTTGAAATAACCGCGGGCTTCATCACAGTGATGATGATGATGAGCTTCACAGCTTGGTCTGGGTAGCACAGAAGGCAATTACTGGAGAATAATGATGCCGTTGTTTCCGGGATTTTAAAAGTATCTTAGATTATTTCAGCACTGTAAAAGGGGTTCACGTACTCATTACCTTCAACCACGACCACCCTCGCTAATGCCTCAACAGCTGATTACACCGGGTACTGCTCGCCGCGTGGCTGTGTACAGACGGGCGCCCATGTATGCCTTGCACAGCCATCTTGTCGCGAATGACGACTTGGTGGCATTGAAATCATCGAAATCTTAGTGGCTGGTGGTGGTGGTGGCGGCTCCAGCTGGTGGTGGTGGCGGCTCCAGCTGGTGGTGGTGGCGGCTCCAGCTGGTGGTGGCGGCTCCAGCTGGTGGTGGCGGCTCCAGCTGGTGGTGGCGGCTCCAGCTGGTGGTGGCGGCTCCAGCTGGTGGTGGCGGCGGCTCCAGCTGGTGGTGGTGGCGGCTCCAGCTGGTGGTGGTGGCGGCTCCAGCTGGTGGTGGTGGCGGCTCCAGCTGGTGGTGGTGGTGGCGGCTCCAGCTGGTGGTGGTGGTGGCGGCTCCAGCTGGTGGTGGTGGTGGCGGCCCCAGCTGGTGGTGGTGGCGGCTCCAGCTGGTGGTGGTGGCGGCTCCAGCTGGTGGTGGTGGCGGCTCCAGCTGGTGGTGGTGGCGGCTCCAGCTGATGGTGGTGGCGGCTCCAGCTGGTGGTGGTGGCGGCTCCAGCTGGTGGTGGTGGCGGCTCCAGCTGGTGGTGGTGGTGGCGGCCCCAGCTGGTGGTGGTGGTGGCGGCCCCAGCTGGTGGTGGTGGTGGCGGCCCCAGCTGGTGGTGGTGGTGGTGGCGGCCCCAGCTGGTGGTGGTGGCGGCGGCGGCTCCAGCTGGTGGTGGTGGTGGCGGCGGCTCCAGCTGGTGGTGGTGGTGGCGGCGGCCCCAGCTGGTGGTGGTGGCGGCGGCGGCCCCAGCTGGTGGTGGTGGCGGCGGCGGCCCCAGCTGGTGGTGGTGGCGGCGGCGGCCCCAGCTGGTGGTGGTGGCGGCGGCGGCCCCAGCTGGTGGTGGTGGCGGCGGCGGCCCCAGCTGGTGGTGGTGGCGGCGGCGGCCCCAGCTGGTGGTGGTGGCGGCGGCGGCCCCAGCTGGTGGTGGTGGTGGCGGCGGCGGCCCCAGCTGGTGGTGGTGGTGGCGGCGGCGGCCCCAGCTGGTGGTGGTGGCGGCGGCGGCTCCAGCTGGTGGTGGTGGCGGCGGCGGCCCCAGCTGGTGGTGGTGGTGGCGGCTCCAGCTGGTGGTGGTGGTGGCGGCCCCAGCTGGTGGTGGAGGATGTACTTGGAGACCGGTAACACGCTGCCGTAACTTTCGCAACATTACCTTACCTTGAGGTCCTTCCGGGGCTTAGCGTCCCCGCGGCCCGGTCGTCAACCAGGCCTCTTGGTTGCTGGACTGATCAACCAGGCTGTTGGACGCGGCTGCTCGCAGCCTGACGTATGAGTCACAGCCTGGTTGATCAAGTATCCTTTGGAGGTGTTTATCCAGTTCTCTCTTGAACACTGTGAGGGGTCGGCCAGTTATGCCCCTTATGTGTAGTGGAAGCGTGTTGAACAGTCTCGGGCCTCTGATGTTGATTAGTTCTCTCAGAGAGAGAGAACTCCCCCCTCACATGGGAAAGGTGTTGCGTGGCGTGACTGGCACACTCTCAACACCCCCATTCAAGGGCTGACTATTAAGATACTCGGCTACCTAATAAACTAAATCTTATATAAACTGTAAGAATTAGAGAGGCGAGGCGTGGTTGTGGTGTGGCGCAGAGCAGAGTACTCGCCCCGAGGTCCTCACTTGTCTGGCCTCCCAGTGTCGGGGGCGGGAGACCCGAGACCTGAGCCGCTGGTGGTTCCCCAGGACGCAACAGTTGCTCACCTCGCTGGTGCCTCTGTTGCCTGCTAGTAAACAGAAGCATCAGGTGTATAGCAACGTGCCCAAACATCTTGTCATACCGAGGAGATGCAAGTGCAAGCAACAGCCTGTTGGACCAAGTTATGACAAGTCGAGCCTGGTCTCGGGCCGAGCTCGGGGAGTAGAACTCCGTCCCGAGAGTTGAAAGCGCCAACCACAACGCTGCAGATTGTATTGCTATACACAGCTGGAAACCGAGTGCCCAAATGAGCCACAGAGATATTAGAAAGAACTTTTTTAGTGTCAGAGTGGTTGACAAATGGAATGCTTTAGGAAGTGATGTGGTGGAGGCTGACTCCATACACAGTTTCAAATGTAGATATGATAGAGCCCAATAGGCTCAGGAATCTGTACACCTGTTGATTGACAGTTGAGAGGCGGGACCAAAGAGCCAGAGCTCAACCCCCGCAAGCATAACTAGGTGAGTACACCCCTCACCCCTCCACCCCCCATTGAAAGGGCAGGTGGAGCCTGCAAAATAACATTGCAACATTCTGGAGTAAGAGAGATGGCAGTACGGGCTGTAATCCTATGAAATGATTATGAGCACCCCGAGTAAAGAGGCCAACCTCCTGCCAGGTAATGACCCTGGAGCGACAGTGGAGCATGTGAGAGAACTGGCCAAGTTTGTGCTGGAGTTGCTGGATGATCCTGACTGTGATATATCTTCGTGGACCTGTTGGCTATGATGACGCTCACTCACCTTCACTCCCCCATGGTGCCACCTTCACCCTGTGTACCCTCTTGACCTGCTGGTGGTGATGGCTGCTCCGTCACGCCCTCTGTAATGCTGCCATCATCTGCTGCCCTCGCTGATGGCCCTCCACACCCCCCGTATAGTGTCACAATGTAGGATGTCAAGGCCTTCCACCACAACGCCTCGTAGTCATCGGAAGAAGCGGCAGAGTCGTCAAATTCGCCGTTGTCAAAAGTTGAATATTGAACAGTATATCCATGAACGGTGGGAACATCTTGAAGGATGCCGGGCTTTCCTGGCAGGTCAGGAGGGACTTAAAGGTTCTGCTAATTACCAAGAGCCTCCTCCTCAGGGTGTTTAGAAGGTTGCTTTATGATGTTTTCTAGCTCCTTGATACGGCACTGAAGATTGGCCGGTATAGTCAACTCATCCAAGCCAGACAGCCACCTGGGCCATCCCTCACGTGTGCTCGGCTGCCACCCACGCCACCTCTGACACCTATTGTCATTGTCTACCTACTAATGACGCCACTCCAAATTCCAGAGTAACAGGTGAGGAAACTTTGGGCGTGTCGTGGTGAAGGTAGAGATGCGTGGTTTGATCGGCGGGGGCGCACTGATCGACTAGACTATTAATGCCTCGTGTCAGACTCAGGGCCGTTGGTAAATGCTATAACTATGCAATTATTGCAATGATTCCTAGAGATTCGTTGTGCTTGTTGCGAGGATCAGTTTATTCGTAGTGCTGGGGGTCCATAGTGGGTCACTGCCAGCTGACAGTGGTCCCCAACCGGGGCAGTGCCGTCTTCCAGGGTGTCCTGGGCGAGGGCACTGCCAGCTTGGGGGTTTGGGTGGACTGTACTCTCCAGGAAGGAGCAGTGCCAGTTTGGGAGTATGGGCGTGACACGGTGAAGGATGCGTTGGACCTCGTGGTGTTGAGGGGTTGGGGGCAGCTACAGCACTGATGACATTAGTTGCTTTCCTCTTGAGAGGTAAACACTTCACGTTGGTCTGCTGGTGCCTGGTGGGGGGGGGGGGATTGAGTGGGCTCGGCTCTAGTAACTAGATCCTTAATTACAGTTAATTAATATGGTCCTGGGTTCGATTCCCAGGCAGGCGGGACGTTTAGACATACGTGTCCCTGCAGCTAATGGCTCTCTTCACTAAGCAGTGTATACGTACCAAGGAATTAAATAACTTTTGGGTTTGGGAGTAGGGCTCTCTAAACCCACCAGGCCTGCTGGGCCCGAAAATGGGAACCCAACGTGCCCACAGCAAGACCGTTTGGTAATGTGTTTTTATTTTGTTACAAAGAAGAGTTTATTTGGGCAGCGTCACTCATCCTGTGAATGAACAATCCACTATAGTGACAGTATTTGACAGCGTCACTCATCCTGAATGAACACACCACCATAGTGATAGTATTGGGTGAGCGTCACTCATCCTGTGAGTGGACACACCGCCATAGTGATAGTATTGGGTGAGCGTCACTCATCCTGTGAGTGGACACACCGCCATAGTGACAGTATTGGGCAGCGCCACTCATCCTGTGAGTGGACACACCGCCATAGTGACAGTATTGGGCAGCGCCACTCATCCTGTGAGTGGACACATCGCCATAGTGACAGTATTGGGCAGCGCCACTCATCCTGTGAGTGGACACACCGCCATAGCAGAATGTACAACACTCTCCAATAGGAAGAAAACCCGCTGGGTTGTTCATCCTGTCACTTGTACCCAGACATAGCTGGGACTTGCTGAACTGTCTCAAGTAAACAGCTTATCAAACAAGATAAACATTTGCCAACCCCTAAACTTGCGTTATCTTGCGGGTGAAAAATGGGGGAATCTTTTAAGAACAGGGACTTTACTTGACAGTGTTTTCCTAACTAAAACAATGTGGGGTTAATTATTCTACACACATTTAATGTCTCTTAGATGTTCACATTCTGTCAGGTAGTGGTCAAGGCGGTGTCCGTCACTCACCACAGATTCTGCAACTCCGCTGCTTAGTAGTTGTTTCAATCCCGAATCTCCATGGATATTTGTATCCAAGACGAAGTCTTGCTCTTACTGATTCTCTCCCGCGGCCACCTCATCTTCGTCCATAATGATTGGGATTGCCAGATGCATCCAGGTTCCAGCAAACAGATTCCAGCATTCCAGCTGGAATGAACAGAATAGCAGACTGAATATTCTGTTCTGGCGAACAGAATACAGTGAATCTGTACCACCGAACAGATTCAATGGTTTGTTCTTCTGTCCTTCGTTCCTCAGTTACCTTGTCACGGTGATGTTGCCTGATACCTGGACACTATGCACCATCAACCTCGTGCAACTACACCTGCACACACTCCTACACCTGCACACACTCTTACACCTGCACACACTCCTACACCTGCACACACTCCTACACCTGCACAGACAACTACACTAGTGTTTAACAGATTAACGGTTCGTAATTAACTTGGTAACCAACCCTATCCTAACAAGTCTTAATTGGCAAGAGGTCATTAATGAAACGATCGCTTACGGGATGCAACAGGGGCCAGTCTGTTGCCTGTTAATTGTCAACGCCAGCCAACGGGAGATGGCTCTGCGCCAGCCAACGGAAAGAAAGTTGACTTGAGAAAATCAGTATTAGCCGTGGGGAGGATTCGAACCCCCACACTTGGTACTGGCAAGCCCACGCCCTACACCACCAGGCTGGTCTAGGGCGTGTGCTCTGGAGTAGTAAATGTTGACCAAGCAACACACTAGAAGATGAGACGACGTTTCGGTCCATCCTGGACCATTATCAAGTAGATTGTGATGAGGCGAGGGAGGGTTCCATATGTATGAAATGTCTGGGGTTCGAATCCTGCTCACGGCTCCTACTGATTTTTCTGATGCATCACGTTAATGTGATTTCATTGTGCATTTGTCGTTTGTATTACTGAATTTGGACCAACCGGAAGCATAAATATAAGATGTAACCTCTGCTAGCATTCTTAGGCCTAATACAATATATATGTGCTATACGAGGCCTAGGAATGTTTAACATTGGTTTTTCGTGCCTCTAGTAAATTACTCCAAATTTGAACATTGTTGACAGCAATAGTCCATATTTGTACGTTCTGCCAAATAGTTGCTATACGTACTATCATGTAGGAGGATGGGTTGTGATTAAGCCTCAAATTTTAAGTGTTTAAGTTTACCGAGAAGCGAAGGGACCCAACCTAACCCGGATCACCAGCGCCGCCAGAACCAACATGAACCCGAACACCAACAAACCTTTGAGAGCAGGGAGCGGCTTGGACCATCCCCCCTTCCCCCTGAAGAGGCAGAGGCAGAGGCGACCAATTACAAGGGTTCAAATGAGCGCGGATGATTATTATTGCGCGATTAGTAAAGGATGTTGCTAAGTGTTGGTTGGCACTAGCGCGCTCCTGCGTGGCACTGGCTTGCTCCTTCCCGCCCAGGCTTGCCCAACATTTAATGTTGAATAATTAGTACGTGTTATTTGTAGTGTGTGAGGCATCCTCACCAGCGCCACCTACACGTGGCGGGGAAAAGTTAGTGGGGGCGTCATCACGCATGCGCGTCACCCTGCTAATGGTATTTGTGTACCGTGAACACCTCTCTCCAAAACATTATCTTTAGAAAACAGATGTGATGGCGACCCTTGAATGTCAAACACTGTGCTAATTTTAGTCTTTTTAATATTTGCTTCTTATCTAATATGGCTGTAGTATTCTTAAGTATATATTTGGCTGGCTATACTAAGCTTATGTTTTTTTTCAATGCTAATGATCAAGTTTTGTTGGCACCCCTCTCGAATGTGGTCTGGACAAATGTTAAGAAATGATAAATGTGCTAGATGTGCAGTAGTTGCTTTTTAACTCATTGAATTAGTTTTGTCCTAATCTTTAAGTAAAATTACAATAGAGATATTCCAGTCAAGTATCCTGACAAGTATTTAAGGCATATTATGTTCTTGAAGGACCCATTTGACAATTTTTTCTGGTGCTCTCAGACATATGAAAGTTGTAACAAAAGTCAGAGTGAATCGAGTCATCATGATACCCGCCTGGTCGAAAGTCATCTTAACACTGTCTCAACTTGTTCGGGTGTGAACTACTGGACATGGCTAAATGCTGACCTTGGTTAGCTTAATGTGAATGGAGGAAATAGTCACTCTCCTCCTGACCTGATTGATGTCCGCACCTACACTTGAAGAAATAATTCACACAGTAATTATATTCTCTTGCGTGAAGGGCTAACTCATCCAGCTAGCACAAGATGATGAGTTTCAAGAACGTGGCTGAAGATACAATGATCAAATCAACGTTCCAAGACTGACCGAAACGTCGTTGCTGCTTCACTTTCCGATGGTTCGGTTTGGCCAAAAATATGGCTTAACAAGGAATTTAAATCCTGTTGAAATCATCTTCCAGTTACAGGAGCCGTGTGCTCTGAATGTGTGGGATCTGTTAAAACCCCAAGGCCATGCACATTTGTATAATTTTACGTCACATTTTATCAGTGATCTGCTTCTAATTTAGTGGTTATGTTTTTTATATTGTATTTTGAGCAATTGAAACATTTCAACTTTTTACTCTGCATCATGTCATCATGGGCCTAGAGGGTTGCCTCCCTCTATAATGCCAGGTCCATTATAGAGTATGTATAATGTACAGTTTTGTGTTAGTCTATCATTGTAACCTTTTTCTTGCATAAATGTATTTGTAAATTTAAGTAGATTATAAATGCGGTCTTTTGTATAATAAAGTTTTTGAATTTGTATTCTTGTGCGCTCTTGTGCACTTACTAATAAAGATGTTTAATTGACTTCGCTGAAATGATGTCCGAGCCTGTGAAGGGGCGTGTTGGTGGTGGTGGGTGGTGGAGCGTGTTGGTGGTGGGTGGTGGGGCGTGGTGGAGAAGGGGTGGTGGGGCGTGGTGAAGGTGTGACAGGTAGAGGGGCGTGGTGGTGAAGGGCAGTCATGTGTGGAGGTGGTGTAGTCAGTCAGGTGTGGTGTGGGGTGGTGTGTGGAGGCGTCACCAAGAGGCTGTTAAGACGGCCATCCAAGACCTTAACCAGTCTGCGATGATGCACTAAAAACCGTTATCGAATCGTAGTAAATCATTCCGGTTAAAGCAGAACAGTTTCCAGAGCCAGTGCCGGAGTGAGGCTGTAGATGTGGACTCCTGCTGTTGACAGCGTCCGGCCGAGGCCTGGCGGGAGGACCTGATATACGAGTGATATAAGATACCGCAGCCAGACGGGAGCACCCGTGGGAAGCCAGTGACCCTCCGTCAGCGCCTCCTGGGGTCCGGCGCCGACATGTCAGTCACGGTACACTTCTGTTAGTTGAGGCGAGATGAGTTGGTGTTGTCTTACTAACACTGTGACACACTTAACATGTCGAGGGACTCGTCTACTGCACTTCATCCCTGGCATGAGCGGGTTGGCGGTGTCTCGGCCAGTTAACATGTGCTTAACTGATGGACTGTTTACTGAAGTGATGCATTTAAATAGTATCATCATCATAGCTGAAAAGTCCTAAGAGTGTCAACCAAATTGTTTGGTCCTAAATTGTTATACATGAGCAAGTCGACCGCTAAATGGAGGTGGTCTGTTAACTACGACGTGTTCTACTAAATGGTGAATGGAACAGTCTAAGGTGTTGCTATGGTTTAAGCTTTGGTTTCGTTTTGATGTGTAATAGTTTGGTGTTTGTAATTGTATGTACAGGGATGGGGTGTGGAGATGGGAAAGCTGGTGGGGCCCAGTATCGCCCCACGGGCACGTTTTAATGACATTTTGCTGATGTTTCAAGTTCCGGCCGGCCGGACAGTCAGGCCTCTGCCGGGCCCACTCTCGCCTCCTGCGAATTCGAGGGTTGTCTGTCGTCTGTGCTGCCTGGCGACAGTTTCTCTGTTTTGGCTTGGACCCCGAGTCGTGCTGGTCCTGTTCCTGCAAGTTTCTTGATAAAATAATCTCAATGTAAGCGAACTAGTCTTAGAACAGTATGCATTAATAAGAGACTGACTTGCCTGTCGTTATGACTTGTTCTTCAAGCGCAGGACAAGGTACAGTGCTTGTTGCGAGGTAACAGAGGGCTCCCGACAGGGCTTGGGAGGTAGCGCGGGGGTCCCGTCTTGCTAGGTTGCAGCATGGTACTGTTGTCGGGTAACTGACGTGTCGACTGTAATATATAGTTTTAAGGTCCGTTATAGAGTAAGGCAGTAGTAGTAGTTAGGGCAAGTTATACACAGATAGTCAAGATTAGCAGACATGTTTTTATTCTCCGCTACTCAAACTCCGTTAATTGAACATTGCCTCTCATATCCGTCTATTGAATGTGTAATGTTTTGACATTAATGCTTAACAGCCGAGGAGATACTAAATGGAGCCGAGTTTACGAATGGAAAGTTGTTTAAGGAGCCGGTTCAGGTGTTGGAGACTAGTGGTTGGCGTCAGGTGGCGGCTCTTGAATCCGTTATTGGTAAGACAGAGAAAAGATGTCTGACCTTTGATGACCACATGCGGAAGTGTTATTATGTTCTGCGCGAGTGTGAAGGGGAGGGGGGGGGATCAAGGGTGACGTGGGGAGGGAGGGGGGGTCGCTTGAAGTGTGACAGAGTGGAGTTCCAGCGCCTCAGTTTAACTAATAAACCCCCAAACAACACAAGGTTATCTGAAGTTTGCGAAAACAAGAAAGCATCGCCTTTGGACGATCAAGAAGGGAAACCCCCACCAACAATGGAGTGCAGTTTGCCTGAAGATAGGAGACAATTTGTGTTTACGCAAGGCTGGGCCTTAATGACTGGCTCAGCCTCAATCAACCTCGCTTCTCACTCATGAAAGCTTTCGACACACGTTTCACACAGGGTGCGTGAAGGCGTATGCACGCGCACCTGTGAGACGAGAGTCTCTCTCTTGTCTCCGGAGTGCTGGTGACTGGCGGTCACCCGTCCTCATCAGCAAAGGCCAAATGCTCGTTAATCCAGCCGCCAAGCCCCATCCTCCCCCCCCCAGTCTATCAATGATAAACAGTTTACACGCGAAAACAACTGTTGACATTTGAACATTTCTCAACCAGTACTTGGCTGATGACCTCTTGTTAAAATCTTGCCGTAAAGGCGTCACCCACGTACCTCAAGTGCAAATAATCGCCAACAGAACTTAAACACCTAACCTGACCTCCGTCTAATTATACATAGAACATATATAATAATTTATGAGAATAATTATTTTAAATACGCAATTGGTTAAAATTTACGGAGGAGCCATAAAAGAAAATGGAGGAGCCTGCCCCTCCACTGGTGGCGGGGCATGTCCCGTGACACGGGTGACCTCCCGTGACACGGGTGACCTCCCGTATACCTTAAGGTTACATGCTGGACAGCTGCTGGAGACAACACTGGAGACTGGGTTATAAACTTCCACGCCATTAGAGCAGCTCATATTTAACACAGTGGAACGTTTTCACTTTTCAACAGCTTAACCTTTGAGGTTAAGCTAGTTCGGATGTTGGCCACCCCCACTTATGTCGTCCTTTTGATAGGTCCAGGAGACAGGGCACGGCTAGAGGGTGGGCACGGCTGGGCGCAGGGCAGGGTGTGAGGATGGGCACGAAACGGGGCAGGGAGTGAGGGGTGGGTGGGTATGTGTACGTGCACGTGGTGGGGCAGGGAAGCTAGCAGGTCAAGGCAGCCCCTAACCGGTTCTGTTGGACTACTTCATGCCCATGTAAACACGGAAGTGGAAAAGGTACGGAGGGCAGGATGATTTCTTTGTTTATGTGACCAAAAGGATCAGTGATTCTACCTCAAATCTACTCTATATATCTTATGGTCTTCAATTGGTAAGGAAGTTGAACATTATACTGAGAAGTGCATTTTACAGTTTCATTAAGGCGTCGTGTAGCAACATGTGCGAGGCGTTGCATGGAAGCTCTCAACATCGCAGACTGAGGGAAAGTAAATAAAGATTAGCAGAGGTAACTGTGTCCGTGTGTCTCCAAGGTTGGGGGCCAGACGCCTAACTTTGCAGGGTGACTGAGGGGTATGTGACCAACATGGGCAGGTCGGGGTTGGCCCCATTGAAAGGGGATCGGCTCCCGTGACGACCCTCATCGAAGTCCATCAATTAATGTCAGGATGACACAGTTGACCCGGACTCTCAACACTTAAATGGTGCAACCTTTTCGGGTCGACCCGAGCATCGCTGGGTACCCCAACTAGTTTAAGTATGGGTGAGTATGGGCAGAAATAGGAGCTGCCTCACATGGGCAGTTTCCTTTATTCTTGTATTCCTATGTATAAGGAAGTGGGTCGCCGCGTGTATGCCTCGCCGCGTGTATGCCTCGCCGCGTGTATGCCTCGCCGCGTGTATGCTTCACCACGTGTATGCCTTGCGTGTGTATGCTTCACATGTATGCCTCGCCGCGTGAAGTTTTCACCATGTATGTCTGGCCGCGTGTATGCTTCACCACGTGTATGCCTGACTACAAGTATGCCTGCCCGCAGGAGCTGAGGGAGAGCTTCAACTACGGGCTCTTCTGCCCGCCCCAGAATGGCCGAGCTGGCAAGTTCCTGGACGAGGAGCGACCTCTGGGCGACTACCCCCTACCCAGCCCTATCGGCTACCTGGAGGTGAGTGCCCAGTCAATCCCTGCCACCGGGGGGCCCTTCTTGTAACTTCTCTCACTCTCTCTTCTGTATCAATTGATATCACTATATATTCGTGTCATTTGCATGCACCAGCACTCTTGGAAACACACACACACACACACACTCGCTCACTAAACAATGAAACACGACTTTGGAGTTAATCTTATAGTCAGTTATTTACACATATTTCATATATTTCTAGTTGATATGCGCCCCTAGCCACAGCCTAGGGTGTCAACCCGTGAGCCCTCATCCAGCGTCCCTTGCTCACTAACTAATCCTTACATAAATTATCCCATCTCAGGGGCATTCCTTAACTATTAAATTACAGGTCCAATGTTAGTCACTCATAACACAGGCCACTTACGATGCCCACTGGCGTAGGTGCAACAGGTCTGCACTGCTACACCGTGAGGTGTGGAGGCTACCAGCAGTTGGCCATTGATGTCGCCAGCCTCCACTTCTGCTGTAGCCATGACTCTGCTGACCACCGTCCAGGCTGGCGGCCAGGACACGCTGACCACCGTCCAGGCTGGCGGCCAGGACACGCTGACCACCGTCCAGGCTGGCGGCCAGGACACGCTGACCACCGTCCAGGCTGGCGGCCAGGACACGCTGACCACCGTCCAGGCTGGCGGCCAGGACACGCTGACCACCGTCCAGGCTGGCGGCCAGGACACGCTGACCACCGTCCAGGCTGGCGGCCAGGACACGCTGACCACCGTCCAGGCTGGCGGCCAGGACACGCTGACCACCGTCCAGGCTGGCGGCCAGGACACGCTGACCACCGTCCAGGCTGGCGGCCAGGACACGCTGACCACCGTCCAGGCTGGCGGCCAGGACACGCTGACCACCGTCCAGGCTGGCGGCCAGGACACGCTGACCACCGTCCAGGCTGGCGGCCAGGACACGCTGACCACCGTCCAGGCTGGCGGCCAGGACACGCTGACCACCGTCCAGGCTGGCGGCCAGGACACGCTGACCACCGTCCAGGCTGGCGGCCAGGACACGCTGACCACCGTCCAGGCTGGCGGCCAGGACACGCTGACCACCGTCCAGGCTGGCGGCCAGGACACGCTGACCACCGTCCAGGCTGGCGGCCAGGACACGCTGACCACCGTCCAGGCTGGCGGCCAGGACACGCTGACCACCGTCCAGGCTGGCGGCCAGGACACGCTGACCACCGTCCAGGCTGGCGGCCAGGACACGCTGACCACCGTCCAGGCTGGCGGCCAGGACACGCTGACCACCGTCCAGGCTGGCGGCCAGGACACGCTGACCACCGTCCAGGCTGGCGGCCAGGACACGCTGACCACCGTCCAGGCTGGCGGCCAGGACACGCTGACCACCGTCCAGGCTGGCGGCCAGGACACGCTGACCACCGTCCAGGCTGGCGGCCAGGACACGCTGACCACCGTCCAGGCTGGCGGCCAGGACACGCTGACCACCGTCCAGGCTGGCGGCCAGGACACGCTGACCACCGTCCAGGCTGGCGGCCAGGACACGCTGACCACCGTCCAGGCTGGCGGCCAGGACACGCTGACCACCGTCCAGGCTGGCGGCCAGGACAC
The DNA here is from genome assembly GCF_040958095.1 of Procambarus clarkii. Lineage (NCBI taxonomy): Eukaryota > Metazoa > Arthropoda > Malacostraca > Decapoda > Cambaridae > Procambarus > Procambarus clarkii. The sequence continues at coordinate 47,441,414 of NC_091166.1, read as the reverse complement.
GCTGACCACCGTCCAGGCTGGCGGCCAGGACACGCTGACCACCGTCCAGGCTGGCGGCCAGGACACGCTGACCACCGTCCAGGCTGGCGGCCAGGACACGCTGACCACCGTCCAGGCTGGCGGCCAGGACACGCTGACCACCGTCCAGGCTGGCGGCCAGGACACGCTGACCACCGTCCAGGCTGGCGGCCAGGACACGCTGACCACCGTCCAGGCTGGCGGCCAGGACACGCTGACCACCGTCCAGGCTGGCGGCCAGGACACGCTGACCGCCGTCCAGGCTGGCGGCCAGGACACGCTGACCGCCGTCCAGGCTGGCGGCCAGGACACGCTGACCGCCGTCCAGGCTGGCGGCCAGGACACGCTGACCGCCGTCCAGGCTGGCGGCCAGGACACGCTGACCGCCGTCCAGGCTGGCGGCCAGGACACGCTGACCGCCGTCCAGGCTGGCGGCCAGGACACGCTGACCGCCGTCCAGGCTGGCGGCCAGGACACGCTGACCGCCGTCCAGGCTGGCGGCCAGGACACGCTGACCGCCGTCCAGGCTGGCGGCCAGGACACGCTGACCGCCGTCCAGGCTGGCGGCCAGGACACGCTGACCACCGTCCAGGCTGGCGGCCAGGACACGCTGACCGCCGTCCAGGCTGGCGGCCAGGACACGCTGACCGCCGTCCAGGCTGGCGGCCAGGACACGCTGACCGCCGTCCAGGCTGGCGGCCAGGACACGCTGACCGCCGTCCAGGCTGGCGGCCAGGACACGCTGACCGCCGTCCAGGCTGGCGGCCAGGACACGCTGACCGCCGTCCAGGCTGGCGGCCAGGACACGCTGACCGCCGTCCAGGCTGGCGGCCAGGACACGCTGACCGCCGTCCAGGCTGGCGGCCAGGACACGCTGACCGCCGTCCAGGCTGGCGGCCAGGACACGCTGACCGCCGTCCAGGCTGGCGGCCAGGACACGCTGACCGCCGTCCAGGCTGGCGGCCAGGACACGCTGACCGCCGTCCAGGCTGGCGGCCAGGACACGCTGACCGCCGTCCAGGCTGGCGGCCAGGACACGCTGACCGCCGTCCAGGCTGGCGGCCAGGACACGCTGACCGCCGTCCAGGCTGGCGGCCAGGACACGCTGACCGCCGTCCAGGCTGGCGGCCAGGACACGCTGACCGCCGTCCAGGCTGGCGGCCAGGACACGCTGACCGCCGTCCAGGCTGGCGGCCAGGACACGCTGACCGCCGTCCAGGCTGGCGGCCAGGACACGCTGACCGCCGTCCAGGCTGGCGGCCAGGACACGCTGACCGCCGTCCAGGCTGGCGGCCAGGACACGCTGACCGCCGTCCAGGCTGGCGGCCAGGACACGCTGACCGCCGTCCAGGCTGGCGGCCAGGACACGCTGACCACCGTCCAGGCTGGCGGCCAGGACACGCTGACCACCGTCCAGGCTGGCGGCCAGGACACGCTGACCACCGTCCAGGCTGGCGGCCAGGACACGCTGACCACCGTCCAGGCTGGCGGCCAGGACACGCTGACCACCGTCCAGGCTGGCGGCCAGGACACGCTGACCACCGTCCAGGCTGGCGGCCAGGACACGCTGACCACCGTCCAGGCTGGCGGCCAGGACACGCTGACCACCGTCCAGGCTGGCGGCCAGGACACGCTGACCACCGTCCAGGCTGGCGGCCAGGACACGCTGACCACCGTCCAGGCTGGCGGCCAGGACACGCTGACCACCGTCCAGGCTGGCGGCCAGGACACGCTGACCACCGTCCAGGCTGGCGGCCAGGACACGCTGACCACCGTCCAGGCTGGCGGCCAGGACACGCTGACCGCCGTCCAGGCTGGCGGCCAGGACACGCTGACCGCCGTCCAGGCTGGCGGCCAGGACACGCTGACCGCCGTCCAGGCTGGCGGCCAGGACACGCTGACCGCCGTCCAGGCTGGCGGCCAGGACACGCTGACCGCCGTCCAGGCTGGCGGCCAGGACACGCTGACCGCCGTCCAGGCTGGCGGCCAGGACACGCTGACCGCCGTCCAGGCTGGCGGCCAGGACACGCTGACCGCCGTCCAGGCTGGCGGCCAGGACACGCTGACCGCCGTCCAGGCTGGCGGCCAGGACACGCTGACCGCCGTCCAGGCTGGCGGCCAGGACACGCTGACCGCCGTCCAGGCTGGCGGCCAGGACACGCTGACCGCCGTCCAGGCTGGCGGCCAGGACACGCTGACCGCCGTCCAGGCTGGCGGCCAGGACACGCTGACCGCCGTCCAGGCTGGCGGCCAGGACACGCTGACCGCCGTCCAGGCTGGCGGCCAGGACACGCTGACCGCCGTCCAGGCTGGCGGCCAGGACACGCTGACCGCCGTCCAGGCTGGCGGCCAGGACACGCTGACCGCCGTCCAGGCTGGCGGCCAGGACACGCTGACCGCCGTCCAGGCTGGCGGCCAGGACACGCTGACCGCCGTCCAGGCTGGCGGCCAGGACACGCTGACCGCCGTCCAGGCTGGCGGCCAGGACACGCTGACCGCCGTCCAGGCTGGCGGCCAGGACACGCTGACCGCCGTCCAGGCTGGCGGCCAGGACACGCTGACCGCCGTCCAGGCTGGCGGCCAGGACACGCTGACCGCCGTCCAGGCTGGCGGCCAGGACACGCTGACCGCCGTCCAGGCTGGCGGCCAGGACACGCTGACCGCCGTCCAGGCTGGCGGCCAGGACACGCTGACCGCCGTCCAGGCTGGCGGCCAGGACACGCTGACCGCCGTCCAGGCTGGCGGCCAGGACACGCTGACCGCCGTCCAGGCTGGCGGCCAGGACACGCTGACCGCCGTCCAGGCTGGCGGCCAGGACACGCTGACCGCCGTCCAGGCTGGCGGCCAGGACACGCTGACCGCCGTCCAGGCTGGCGGCCAGGACACGCTGACCGCCGTCCAGGCTGGCGGCCAGGACACGCTGACCGCCGTCCAGGCTGGCGGCCAGGACACGCTGACCGCCGTCCAGGCTGGCGGCCAGGACACGCTGACCGCCGTCCAGGCTGGCGGCCAGGACACGCTGACCGCCGTCCAGGCTGGCGGCCAGGACACGCTGACCGCCGTCCAGGCTGGCGGCCAGGACACGCTGACCGCCGTCCAGGCTGGCGGCCAGGACACGCTGACCGCCGTCCAGGCTGGCGGCCAGGACACGCTGACCGCCGTCCAGGCTGGCGGCCAGGACACGCTGACCGCCGTCCAGGCTGGCGGCCAGGACACGCTGACCGCCGTCCAGGCTGGCGGCCAGGACACGCTGACCGCCGTCCAGGCTGGCGGCCAGGACACGCTGACCACCGTCCAGGCTGGCGGCCAGGACACAACTCACTCACTCCTCTACTCCTTGAGCCAATATCTCAACTCTGAAAATGCACATGTGGCCACGTGTCCTTCTGGCCCTCCGCACAAGCACCCATTGTGCACGAGCTCAAGACCGCTTCCGGCTCTTGTTTCCGCCCACCACTGGAGCGTCTTGGAGTGCTCCCTGGCTACGTCTGTGGCGTGGCCGCCTGCCTCAATGGCTGCCGGCACTCAGACTACATTGCCATCTGGCGTCCCAGGAGAGTCTGCCCAGCTTGCGTCCACACACAGACCCATACACACGCATACACGCTCAGTAACTCTTCCGTTGCCATTCTCTGAGAAAGAGTCCACAACACCCTTCCCCTGCCACCGCCCCTTGTCAAGTCCTATTAGCTACCTGGAGGTGAGTACTCCAGTCATTCCCTGCCACCTCGTCCCTAAACCGCTTCCATGTGATGACAACTTCCCTGGGGACATGTCTTCCTGCAGGTTGATGGCTCGTCTGGGTTTTGGGGAGGGGAGGAAGGATGCCACCCCCCCCCCCATGTCTAAGAACACAGTCAGGCTGTTAATATAACTCTTGCGTTCCTTGGGACAGTCGCTGGAGTAGGTCATGGTGGTAGTGTCTTGGCGTGTCCTCGGGTACTCTAGTACCGGTCACCGTGCCCCGCTGTACTACCGGTTGCAGCTTTCCCAAGTTCTCCAGTGTGACGCAGTGGTTGACCGTCACTGCTGACAGTGAGACAGACGCTCTGATAATGGTGACAGATGTAGTAATTAAAAATTGCAGTTTTAATTAATTTTAGTGAGGCTGTGTTGACTGTGTTGATGTGTTGATGTGTATATGGTTGTCTTGCAAGCGAGTATGCACTTGCAAGGCGGTGCACGGGACAGGTGGCAACACAATTCCTGCATACATTCTATAATATAAAATATTTATTTGCATAGATATTTTATATACAACAGAGATAATATAAAACTAATCACTGAAATCCTACATGTAGGAAAAACGCACAATTTAAGACTGTCAATCACCCTAAATTGTATATCAAGTTAAATTGGCATAGATGGTAATGTAAAGGCAGACTCACTAGCAAAAACTGCCACTGCTCTACCTGTTGTACAGGTTAAAATATCTCCAAGTTTTTTACAGACTACGAAGCAAATAGAGAAGAAGATACTCCCAACTATCAACAGTCGCCACAGAGCCGAAATAGCGGAGCGGGAAGATCCACTGGGATGTGGTACGAACAAGCAGCCACTGGGTACTCCTCTTTCAAGCCTGGCAAAAAGATATCCAGAGACATTGCAGTAGCAATACTCAGACTTGGTTACAAGTGCTGCTGGGAGGTAATAAACCCATTAGTGTCATATCTGTGGAACAGGTGCAGAGGCGCGGCTATTACAGTACTTACTGGAATGTGAAGCAACTGAAGCCCTGTGCATCAAACTCAACATTAATCCAACGACAGCAGCTGCATTAGATTCAAAATCCACAGCGACTACAATGGTTAGAAAAGCAGTAGAAGAATGGGACACACTAGTGAACACTGTACATCTATATCTGCCACCAAGATAATGTTATTAAAATATGACTAAAACAGAAGCGGAAAAGAAACGGGGAAAGGGAGGAAACCCCACCTCCATTTAAAACTTTGACACAAATATCACACTAGCAAGGTTATCGCGAATATCCGAACTCAGTTACGGGCTCACCATAGCCCGTGCTACATGGACATTTCGTTCTGAGTAGCTAAATCTAAAACAACAATCTTTTATATATCAAGTATGCGTAGTAATAAATTGAACGGGCATTTAAGACAAAATCGAATGTTCATCTTGAGATATGCTAAGCAGACCAGAGTCTGCTATCCTCAATTCCTAATGTTATCAAAGCATATCCAGTTGAATGATATCAACGCCACGCGAGACCAGGAGGCATGGCAGGAAATACAAAATAGCCCAGTTGAAAAGCATAGGAACAATAGGTACGCTGAGAGAATTGCCAGTATCAAAATCACAAGACTTAACACTTTCCCTCTTAGCCGATCTCTAACGGTATTCAAGAGGAAACATCTTCAAAGGATTCCTGATCAACCACGATGTGATTCACACATCAGGCTGCTCGCAGCCGCGTCTAACAGTCTTTAGACTTTAGCCAGACCACCTTTAGGAGGCGGATGGTGGTCATTGAGATGAGAGAACGGGCTGGGGGAACTGTGATTTTCAGAACCACTACACGGTAGCCACACGAGGTAACCACACAAGGTAGGGTTCATTTTGACCATCGCCGTAATTCTTGACGTGTTCTTGGAACATAGTGATGCTCTCCTCACCCTCCACCGAAGTCCCTTGTATCTGTGTGAGCAAGAGACTAGGCAAGGGCATTGTATGCACATTTAACGGGGACGGAAGTAAAAGCTTTCGGATGATAGAAGATATCATATAACTTGCTACTCCTCGCTGGCTTGGGTGGAGGTGAAGGGGTGATCACCTGTATTGACAGAAGATGCGGACAATGTGTAGATGTGTTCTCTGTCGGTCTTTTCATAGTGTTCTTAATCGCACCTGAATGTGTCGCGCAAGAGGCGCCAAATATAACTACATGCTTCTGCAGAGATGAGTATAACTCACTTGAATTAATCAAGGTAAGGAGGAGCAATCCTAGCACCTTCTTAGGCAAGAAGCCTTGCACCCCTTTATGCTGGACTCGACCCAAGGTGCGAGTCGCAAGCAGTACAGCGAACTGTAACGGCGAGTGCTATCTTCCAGCTGAATCTAGAGGACACAATTAGTGAGATCACTAGTGACGGATTATGGGTAATTACACAGAGGATAGTTCAAGGGTTGGATGTACACCCTTGATGTTAGCTCAGCTGAAAGGTATATTTACACTACGTAGTTAAAGAGGTTTGTCAGTAACATTGTCGTGAGAAGTACAGGAGGACTGCACTGCCACGCGTTCAATAGACGGAGGTCTAACTGGTTCACGGAGAACTTCAACTGTTCCACGACTGCGAGATAGACAGATGGTGGTAGTAAAGCTTTTGTTATCCGTGCTAGACACTCTTGCTCTAGTTTTTAGTTGGTATGTCTGTACGGCTTCTAGGTTCGTAAAGGATCTGTTATGAATAATAATAATTATATTAATAATAATGAATTATGCGCAAGACTTACATTATTATTATTATTATTATTATTATATTATTATTATTATTACCACGTTGGGTGGGCGGTAGAGCGACGGTCTCCCTTCATGCAGGTTGGCGGTCAATCCCCGACCGTCCAAGTGGTTGGGCATCATTCCTTCCTTCCCCGTCGCATCCCAAATCTTATCCAGACCCCCTTCTAAGTGCTATATAGTCGTAATGGCTTGGCGCTTTCCCCTGATAAATTCCTTATTAAAGTGAGGATAATGCTGGTATTCACTGTCACACAGGACAGAGGGTCATACACAAGACAATAAGTCTAAACTGTAGGCTGAAACACATATATATCATGGTTACAATCAGTGTTTTAATGTACGAATATGTGAAAACAACTTTCTATTATGCACTGCCACACAAGGGCGGGGATGGGTTCACAAGTGATGCAGCTTAGAAGTAATATACAAAAAAAAAATCTTCATTCCTTAAAATGAACAAGCAAATTTTGGATAAATTGTTAGGATGTCGTCCAGAACACCCGAGTCAATGAAATAGTTACACAGTTGGTGGTACAATAGGCCAGGAGGTCTAAAGGCTTTTACGGTTTCACATTCAACAATACAGTGTTCTAGTGAATGCATTAAAGATTTGTCACAGAGTCTGAAAGTTCTGGTAGTGGCTTAGCCTCACTAACCTGCCAGATGTGTCGATAGCCAAGGCGAATTCGCGCAATGACTACATCACATTGCCTGGTCCGGTTACTGTGCTGACCATACAAATACCTATTATTACAAAAGTTGTCATAGCTTTTAATACTGCAGCTTTCAGGTCTCTGGGCATTTCTTAGTTCTTCTAAATTTGAATTAATTTCTTGTATGTTTCTAATAACTGCATTAGATAGTCCAAAGTCATAATCAATGTTTCCTTTCCTGCAAGCCTCATTGGCCAATCGATCTACAAAGTCATGTTTTCCAACTCCAACATGAGATGGGATCCACACAAACTTTATACAATAGTTATTATCTTTGGCAAAAATTACATTCCATTTAATATTACAAGCTTCTTCAGACATGGAGCTCTTGGCCTCGGGGTTGAATTACTGACCCTCCCCCCCCCCCCATCTCCAGGATGCAGCCCCACCACATGCCGACTAACTCCTGGGTACCTATTTACTGCTAGGTAAACAGGTATATTAGGTGATAGGAAACGCGTCCATCTATTTGTCTCGCCCGGGATTCGAACCTGGAATTCCCGAATTAACCTTCATACTTAGTGTCAGCTTCCCACCACTCTCCACTAACATGCCCCTCTACCCATCTTCCGCAGCTGAAGTACAAGCGACGGGTGTACAAGATGCTTCACCTGGAGGAGAAGGCGCTGCGGGCCCTACACACCCGCGCCAACCTCCGCCGCTTCGTCGACTACGTCAAGGAGAACAACGTAGAGAAAGTCAGCAAGATGTGCGCCAAGGGACTCGACCCCAACTTCCACTGTCAAGATACCGGAGGTGAGACGGTGCACAGTAGGTAGGCTGTGTTGAGATTGCTGTTTTAACCTAACCTGTCGGGGTCTAGTCCCCCAACGTTACACCCTTGGTTCATGTAATCTGAATTCCCGGTGACCTGAAGCCCATGCTAGTAAGGCTTCAAGAGGGTGTATGATTATGTATTGAGGCTATCAGCAGCTTTTGATAGCCAGTGTGTGATAGCGAGATAGGGCCAAACATTCCTCAGACTCCCCTTTAATATCGCCGAGAGGCTTGGCGCTTATTTGGCTTTTGGATATATTAGGACTTAAGGGATTAATATTACCCCTTCAGTCCTACATCCTTCCTCCCCCTCCCCTCCCGTCCCCCCTCTCTCTCTCTCTCTCCCCCCCCCCCTCTCTCTCTCCCCCCCTCTCTCTCTCCCCCCCCCTCTCTCTCTCCCCCCCCTCTCTCTCTCTCCCCCCCCTCTCTCTCTCTCCCCCCCCCTCTCTCTCTCTCTCCCCCCCCCTCTCTCTCTCTCCCCCCCCCCCCCCGTCACCCCACCTCTTTATTTTTCCATTTGTTTTTCCAATGTAACACATTTTAAATTCATCCCTCTAATTCTTCCTTATGTGTTCCCTCTCGCCTCATATATTATTCTTTTTCTTCGCTTCAGTTATAATGCCCTCTTAGTTATCGTCTCCCACACACAGTTCGTCTCTAGTTATTCCTTCTCCGCCTTCATTGTTTACCTTCCTGCTTCCCTCCTTCCCATCTCCCTCTTTCTTCCACTCGTTTCCTTATCCCTTGGATGTCTCTGGTCTCGATACTTCTTTGTGTGTGTGTGTGTGTGTGTGTGTGTAATTACCTAAGTGTAGTTACAGGATGAGAGCAACGCTCGTGGTGTCCCGTCTTCCCAGCACTCTGTCATATAACGCTTTGAAACTACTGACGGTCTTGGCCTCCACCACCTTCTCACCTAACTTGTTCCAACCGTCTACCACTCTATTTGCGAAGGTGAATTTTCTTATATTTCTTCGGCATCTGTGTTTAGCTAGTTTAAATCTATGACTTCGTGTGTGTGTGTGTGTGTGTGTGTGTGTGTGTGTGTGTGTGTGTGTGTGTGTGTGTGTGTGTGTGTGTGTGTGTGTGTGTGTGTGTGTGTGTGTGTGTGAAGTCTTAGATCTGGATACATAATGTTATCAGTCTGGATACTTAAAGCCTCGTGTCTGAGACTCTGGACACACGGGTCTAGTGTTATGGTCATGTGTCTGGACACTGTCTCGTGATAAGGGTGATGGGAGTCTGCTCTCCAGGCGTGGCTTGGTGGTCAAACTGATTGGAAATATTAATACGACAGTAATTATTTTTTCTCTGTTAGTAAGAGGGAGACTTTTTTTTGGGGGGGGGGGTGTGGATGGTCTAGGGAACCATCCTGGGGGTGTGGATGAATAAGCAGCTCTATTCATAATAACTAGTACATAGCGTTACGATACGCACCTCTCTCAGCTCTACTCCAAAAATATATCGTTGCAAAATGAGAACAAAAGCGTCAGCGCGCGAGCCGGTTTGTAGGTAACTTGGGCTGTGATTGTGGAATGGCCGCTGATAAGACCTACACTGCGCCTGCTCTTCAAAGATACCGATAATCTTTTGTTGGCATCTTAGAACTCCAACACAATTGTGAGAAGTGTGTATTTTTATTGGTGATGCGAGTTGATAAGGTTGGGCTTCGGCATCTTGCAGTTTATTGAGGTCGGGCTTGGGGATGCTTGGCTCAGGACTGCTCGGCTTGCTTGTACTGACCCGAGGCCGCACCGAATTTCAATGGAAAATCAAATATGACCACAACTGATTTTTAGCAGATTTACCCGAGGGGTCACTAACACTAGTGGCCTCGACGAAGACGAGAAGCCGGCGTCTTGTCGAAAAAAAAACTAACGAGATGGTTAGGTTTGGTCGTGATCACATGAAATTGGTCTAATTACATGATATCTCCGGCAATTTGGATAACTCCTCATTTGCAGGAGTGATATGACGACACCTTGTCTTACCTGACAGCTGAGTGGACAGCGCTCGGGATTCGTAGTCCTGAGGTTCCGGGTTCGATCCCCGGTAGAGGCGAAATTAAATGGGCAGTTTCTTTCACCCTGATGCCTCTGTTCACCTAGCAGTAAATAGGTGCCTGGGAGTTACAGCTGCCTTGAGGCTGCCTCCTGGGGTGTGTGTAACAAAAAGGAGGCCTGGTCGAGGACCGGGCCGCGGTGACGCTAAGCCCCAAAATCCTCTAAAGATAACCTCAAGAAGATACCACAGAGCCTTGAACGTGCACAGTTTTTCTCCTGCTTCCTCTTGTCTCGATTTCAACCTTATATTCTGTCCCATATTACCCCCCCTTTCTCTTTTTTTCTTTCATTACCTGGACATTTTCCTAATGTGGCTGTGCATATTGCTTCTCTGCATATTCTTTCATATTCATTCCTCTCTTATAGAGGTCTTCATTTGCTTCTGTTCTTTGACAGGGTATACCTCCGGTCGTATCCTGGCAAGCCCAGCATACCTGGAGTATACTCCACAGGCCTGGCTTGGGACCAGGCTTGACATTGACTGGTTTTGTTAATTTCTCTTCAGAGAACTTATTGGGCCTGCAGATGTGCTTTCAGCCTTCATGCATTTACTTGCGCAAATCATTATTATCTGTAAGTGATCTCTGATCTTGCTCACGCTTCCACTACGTTCTTTTTTCTAATCAGTTGAAACTTTTTACTTAAGTGCATTATTTTGATGCATTGATCATAACATTTGTGTGTTTCTGTCGATCCCTTTTGTATCTTGCTGGTCACTTATTATTCCTCTCATAACTCGCATGTGTGCTTGCGCGCGTGTGTGCGCTTGCAATTACCTAAGTGTAGTCAGAGGATGAGAACTACGCAGAGGTCACGACCTCTCCGTAGAGTGCAGTCGCACCTCCACAGATCTCCAGTGTCAGCTACTAATACTGGTAATGGCTCCAAAGGGCCACCACTTACGGGCTATTTATGCCCGTCCCACATTTTGGGTGGCTTAATCTTCATTAATCAATCAATCAATCAATGTGTGGGGGATGAGTGAGTGTAACCGGGTGACCACGTGGCCCACAGAGACGCCGTTGTCGCTGGCGGCGCGGGTGAAGAAGCCCTCGAGGATGGTGGTGTCCGTGGTCAACGGTGGCGCCCTGCTCGACTACCGCACCAGGGACGGCGTCACCGCTATGCACAGGGCAGTCCAGGCCAACAACTTCGAAGCTGTCAAGACCTTGCTAGGTGAGTGTGGAGTATTAACACCCTGCTAGTTGGATGAATGAGTGGACTCCAGGTCGTGCGAAGCGTAGAGAAGGCGAGCCTTTATTTTACAATGTATGTTACCAGGGTGAGATTTGGCAAGTGTCTTCATATCTTATATACAGGGGCACTTGACCAAATAAATGCACGCAGTGCTAGTTGCTTATTTTCCTAGAAATAATAAGCTAGGTAAGTGCACTAACTACAGCATTAGAATCATGCTCAGTGTTTTCTCACCTGCTGTTCATTTATCATTATACTAGAGTGGGTACCCAAGCATGCAGTACCCTTGTTCATATTCTAACAATTTCAATATAAAGATTACACATATTCACCTGTGTGTACTGTTTTTCTTTAAACTGTAATATAAAATCCTGGCCTTAAAGGCTTTATTAAGGACTGCAACAGAACTCTTAACCTCATACAAGAAACAAGTACAGTATATCTGATACTGGCATAATGCTTGACAAAAATAGACATGCTAAACCAATTGAATTAAAAAATAATTATTTTGAAGTTACGCTTGAGTCATGTATCCATTTGTATAGAGCAAATCCACCCATACGTCCTTCATTCTAAATAACCTAGTGTTGATGCTAATTTGATCAGCCTCCTCAATGTACTGTATTCTCAAACGCTGCATGTACTATAATCATAATATAATAATTATATAATAATAATATATAATATAATAATTACATAATAATTTAATTAAAACAATGTGCACCAAAATATAACCTGAACAATATTCCATACAAATACAGTATGATGTTCATGATTATATGCAGATCTACATAATTTATTTTTGGATTAAGGGTTTAATATTTAATAATGTACTAAAAAAAATTTTCCTATACGTACTGTATAAATAATAAAGGAAGAACTGGTACTGCACTGTATACACTGTATATAATAATAATAATAATAATAATAATAACTTATTATGTAATCAGTTTTGTAATACTGTACTGTTTTTGTATCTTGTGTAACTACCTTAAAAAATAACTCTTATTTTACATTTTGTGCATCATTTATTGAAATCCTAGAAAAGTGAATACATGAGACAAGTTTCCCTTCAGCAAATCTCCTCTCATCGTTACAGATCTTGGAGCATCACCAAACTACCGAGATACCCGTGGTTTAACGCCATTATATTATTCTGTAACCCATGCTACTGATCCACTACTTTGTGAGGCTCTACTACATGACTATGCTGTGATAGGGGCCTCTGACAACCAGGGATGGCAGGAGACCCATCAGGTATGTATTTTACTATGTAATCTTTGCTATATACAGTAATAGCATAGCACAATGCTGTGTATACCTAAGCGTGTTAATAAAAAAAAATTTACCAAGAAATTTTTAGAAATTAGATGTACCATTCTCTATACAGTACATACATTCATTACCTATGAATTGTTGCACCATATTATGTCTGGAGATTAATAAACCTTAGTATAAATAGGAATTTTTAGGACAATGGGAATTTACTGCATTCAATACTTTTTAACTATATCTTAGACATTGTACAGAGATTAAAAAGAGCATCTTTACTTGGACTGTAGATAGCAGGTACGTTAGGTTGTAGTGTTATATAATTGTTGTTGGTTACTTTTTGAAAATCGATTATTACAATTTTTAATAAAGAAGCAAGATACCAGTCATTTTGGGCCCAAAAACTGGGAAGTATTTAGGATCGTCACAGTTGGGCTAATCTTGTGTGCATGCACCACCAGCAATCATGTTCTTCTTGTTAGTCAAGTACTGTACTCTACAGACCATATATTGTTGCTAAGCTCAGTGTTGCAAATGTTGTAAGTTGCTAAACTTGTGTGGCAAATAACCATGGTTTTTACTAAAACACACTTCTCTGAAATTTAATTTATTATTTCTGAGATCGAGCAAAACAATGGAGTGGGACAGTAATTGTTTTGCTGAAATAAACTAATTGTAAAATATGTAAATTGTATAAAATTAGAAAATTAAGGTGGTGGAAAGTATACCTGTGGTACAGTAGTTAATTGATATTTTACAGGGTACAAGCAGGCTTAGTAGAGAAGTGCTGTATGTACTAAGTGGTGTACAAATTTTGAGGGATATGTAGGAAGGGATTAGGTGAACAACAAGGACACCAGTCCCACGTAGCCATACTGGGTCTGTGAATGTGAACTACAGTACTAGATAGCAAGATGAGGTAGTGGTGCATGAGGGAGTGAAGAGGGGTAAGGGCTTGGCAGGAAGGGATTACTTTAATGTTGGATTATCCAAGATTACTTTAATATTATAACACCTTACCTTTTGTACCTTTTGCCTTGCTTTTTCTTCTAAGATTTCCTTCTCGCCTCTCTCTTGCCTATTTAATGCCTTCGCCTCCTTCCCTCATCACAATCGACTTGAGAATGGTCCAGGCCGGACCGAGACGTCGTTGTCCCTTCACTTTCTTATTGTGTGGTTTGGTCAACTTAATGTTGGAGCACTACTGTGTGCAGCTAGGTAAGGACAGGTGTGCAAGCCGCTCACAGTAGTTATTAACAATGTAAAATGCCTCGTGCAAATGGCACAAGCTCTTGAGGAGATCTTGTCAGATATAGGTCATGTCTAATCTCTACCTGGTGGTGCAGGGAGACCAGAGATCAGTAACATCAAAATTTAAGATGTGCTGCAAGTGTAGGCAGAGGATCCGTTTGTGGGAACAAGTCTGCAAAACTTTGCATTATGAAGAAAGGATTTCCTTTCTCCCTTATATTGCAATGTTCTAATACAAATCTATTCACTAAAATTAGATTCAGAGCAAAAATGTATTTATACACAGAAATGGGATAACTGTCTACTGTTCAATTATACTCGTGTGGCACACGGCCGTCATACTCATGTGGCACAGATGTGCGACCTTCAGCAGTTTCAAAGTGTCGTATGAAAAAGAGTACAGTACTGGGAAGACAGAACAAGCATAGCTCTCATCCTGTAACTACACTTAGTTAATTATCATTGCAGTAACCCAGTGATCATTCTACAGTACTTGTAGAGCTTCCTGTGAGTCAGCATTTAAAAAATGTAACAAATTAATTCAGATTACACTTTGCCTTTATCCATACCACTTATTGAGTGCTGTTCACTTTCATTGTGTATTTTCATTCCTATATATAAATGTGTATATCCTCCAAATGCCTGAAATGCATCTAAAATGTTTTTTATAGCTTTAACGCTTCATTTTTATTGTTCATATCACATGTTGTAAGAGAAAGTGGATGTAAATCTAAATTGCTCATTAGAGCAAATTCTTGTTGAAAAATTATGCATTAAAGACGACTAGCCTGTAGTTTACAAAGGCAATTATGCTGTGGGTAATTACCTAAGTGTAGTTACAGGATGAGAGCTATGCTCGTGGTGTACAGTCTCCCCAACAGTCATGTAACGCTTTGAAATTACTAACAGTTTTGACCTCCACCACCCTCTCGCCTAACTTGTTCCAACAGTCTACCACTCTGTTTGCAAAAGTGAATTTTTTATATATCTCTGGCAGCTTTGTTTCGTTAGTTTAAATCTATGACCTCTTGTTCTTGAAGTCCCAGGTCTCAAATTCTTCCCTACCAATTTTATAGATTCCTGTTACTATTTTGTAAGTAGTGATCATATTGCCTCTTTTTCTTCTATCTTCTAGTTTTTGCATATTTAATGCCTCTAACCTCTCCTTGTAGCTCTTGGCCTTCAGTTCTGGGAGCCACTTAGTGGCATGTCTTTGCAGCTTTTCCAGTTTGGTGATGTGCTTCTTAAGATATGGGTACCTTACCTTGAGGTGCTTCCGGGGCTTAGCGTCCCCGCGGCCCGGTCGTCGACCAGGCCTCCTCCTGGGTACCATACAACCGCTGCATATTCCAGCTTTGGCCAGCAAAAGTCGTGAACAATTTCTTTAGTATTTCTCCATCCGTGTATTTAAAAATAATTCTGAAGTTAGAAACTGTAGCATAGGCTCCTCGCACAATGTTTTTAATATGGTCCTCAGGAGTTAGAAACACCCCTAGATCTTTCTTTATCAGAGTTCTTTAAAGGTTTCTCACATAATTTAGTGTGTGTCCTATGTCCTCCTATTCCACATTCCATAACATGGCATTTATTCACATTAAATTCCATTTGCCAAGTAGTGCTCTATATACTTTTGTCCAGGTCTTCTTGAAGGGCATGACAATCATCCAAGTTTCTTATCTTCCCTATTATCTCAGCATCATCAGCAAACATGTCAATAAATTGGTGCTGTAAAATAGTTTTTTTTTTTTTTTTTTTAAAGTTGCTCATATGTTCAAATGTACTGTGTGTGTGTACAGTATGGGTCCTGCTGACATAATGGTTTATCGTTGATACCAATATCCTTCTCTTCCAGGCTTGTCGAAACAAGATGGTGCAACATTTAGAACATCTCCTTTTTTATGGTGCTGATATGAATGCTCAGAATGCCTCTGGCAACACTCCTCTTCATGTTTGTGCTGTCAACAACTTAGAAGATTGTGCCCGCGTCTTACTCTTTAGAGGGTGCAATAAAAATGCCATTAACTATGCCAACCAGACTCCTTATCAGGTTTGATAATTTTCTTAACATGCACTCTGTATTTATGCCATTATGTGAAGAGAGATAATGCCATATATTAGTAAATGGGAAGAATTTTGTTGCTGAATTTTTTTATAAGCTAATTAGTATTTCGAGAAGATTGAAAAGATTTGGAAAAATTGCATTATGATTTGCATCACTATTTCAAAATTGATCAGGCTTGACAATTTATTAAGATTTCAAGGCTGTATTATGTTATGTATATTATCAATACCTTTGAAAATGTTTTAAAGATACTGTAGTGTTCTATTAGGTGATATCTTTTATGGTCATAGATGTTAGTGTTCCATAATAAAAATTGCAATTTAAAATAGTTTTGTAATTTAAAATTTAACTTGGCACCCGGCCGACATTGGTGTGTGCTGTGGAGGGGCACACTGGGCCAGCCAAAGTGTTAAGTACAGTACTAAAAGATATTTGCAGCCTATGGTAGCAACATAGAGAGATTTGTGTGAATGGGGTAATGTATTATATAATTACAATATGAGATACTGTACTATATTATACTGTAATACCGGATGTTCTATATTTCAGGTTGCAGTCATTGCTGGAAATATGGAACTTGCTGAAGTGATAAAAAATCATAGTTTAGATGATGTTGGTGAGTTTTTCTTGCTTGTATCAAATACAATTACTACTGTACATAACTTTGTGAATTAGTATTAGTGGAAGTTATTAGTGATGGTTGGAAGTTGTATCATTATAAATACTATACTGTATATTTACTTTACATTTATAAAAATAACCAATATTTAACCCTCAAAGTGTGGCTATTGTTAAAATTGGCACCTGACTAAACCATTTTTATTTACAAAATGGTAGAGCTGTATTCAGGAATATTGGTATGGGAAAACAAAATAAAGTACTTGTATCCTTATTTTGGCCTTGATAATGGTAAACATTTCCCCCAATTTGGTTTAGCTGCCAGTCAGGGACAGGAAGCCTATTAGGCACATTGCGGTTCACCATAGGCTAACTACTATCTATCATCGAGATGCAATCCACAACAGTTGCCTCACTCCTGTGGGACCTGTTTACTGCTAGGTGAACACACACATCAGGTAAAATCAAATGTCACGCATTGTCCTGTCTGGGGCTCAAACTTATCCTTGGTTACGCTGAGGACATAGACCATAGTGCTACAGGTCCCATTCCTTCTGGTATTCATTGGCATTACATTGTGATTTGAGACATGACCAAAAAAAAGTCTGCATTTTGCAAACAATATATTTTGTGTTTTTCATATAATAAATATTTTAAAGTGAAGAATCTTTGTTTAAGTAAAATTTATGCCAAAATATTATTGTACACTGAAGATCTTTGTTGGGGTAGTGAGTGCTATGGTCATTATATGATGAGAGACCAGGAGCTGAACTACATGTGGCCCCCATATTATTTTATCACCTCCCATGACTGCTGGAAATCACCATTAAGGTATTGAAACCATATTGGTAACTTTGGCATTCAAACGTTGACACAAAATGTGTGTGTACATCATGCAAAACCATATGACAATGACTGGACTTTCAGGGTTAATTATGGCATCAACCTTCTTTGTACGTTTTTTCACTTGGTTATTCAAGTGACTCTAGTAATCTTTATTTTTACAGTTCCGTTCAAGGAGCCACCTAAATACAATCCAAACCGTCGCATTTCTGGAGCTCCACTCTCCCGCACACATTCAGACCCTAGGTTGGAAGTCAGTGCTCTAACAAAGCCACCGTCGCCTTCTCCTTCTAGTAGATCCATTCCACCCTTCAGCTCTGCTTCCTCCTTGAGCGAGACGTCAACAGGCAGCAGCTCCACGTGCACACATCCAAGTGAAATGGATTCCGAAGAGTGTGCCAGTGCTCTAGGTTCAGCAAGTCTGAATGCTGGTAAGATGGAAATTTGATGAATGTTAGCTAGCTAAATTACGGAATACTTTTGTTTAAAGAGTGACGATAAAATTAATTTAGATTGCTGTGTGCAGTGTGTAAGAATAATGGAAAATTTATAATTTATTATTTTCAGTAAAACCTACTTAAAGCACAGCAAATGAAGCCCAATGTGGATTGTCTATATAATAAAAACAAAATTTTGTTCCCAGTTGAACACATTTCCAAGTTCAAAATAAGCAAAATTCTGTATAAGCTGGAATGTGTATTTGGCTACTTCCCCATCCTAAATGTCATGCTAAAACTCTAACATTTGTCTGAAAGTGTTATTGGCAAATTTCTCATTGTTTTCTATGAGTCATTATTTATGTACTAAATAGTTATACAGTAGTTTGTCATCTTCCTATAATAAGGCTTGTATAGTACTAAAGCTTTATATAAGCTCAGCTTTCCTTAAATATTTTTGTATTCATTTCACCCATTATTCAAAACTGTCAACTAATCTTTCTTGCTTTTTATGTTATTGGATAATTTTTACTATTTTTTTCATGTTCATTTTACTTACCAAACTAATTACTATAGTACTGTGTATCCATATGCTGTACAGTAGTAAGATAATATGCAGCTTAAAAATGGTTAATCATGATTGCTGTAATAATCATCAGAGTTAAGAGCTGTTTTGAAAAATAGGAAGCGTGTTTGTTGGATATATTCAAGTACCTGTACAATTGATTTAAAGTATAAAATTTAGTCAATTGGAATAAAATCAGTGTACTGTAATACAATACTGTGTGGTATGTACGTAATAATTATGGGCATTATGATACTGATTTAAATTTTGCTCTAATAAAAATAAATATCTTCAAATGAGGCACAGTACTGGCTTTAAATGTTCTGTTCATTTTATCAAATTACAATATTAGTGTCAAAATATGGTAACCAAAATTAGTCCATTCATTAAAATGGACCTTTTTCAACTGGTTAAATTCTCTGATTTAGATATTAGCTTACAAATTGAAAATTTAGCAAACATTAAACTTACAGCAGGTGTGGACTGTTGCGATATGGTGAGCGACAGCTCCGGCGTGTGTACGTCAAATAGTGGCAGTGCAGAAAGTTATGATGCTACCCCTACCGACATCACTCAGTTTAACATGGGCATGCTGGTTGTTTGCTTACACCAGTACACTCCACATAAACCAGGACATCTTGACATAAATGCTGGAGATATTTTGGAAGGTGAGAAGTAATGTATGATTACATTTCATAAATACTACGAAGAATATTTGCAGCAATCTAGTTTTTTTCTTTGATAAAAAATTGAATTATATTTGACTTCTGCAGTAACTGGAAGCACAGATGATGGTATGTTAGAAGGAGTGCTGCGAGGAATTACAGGCCTTTTTCCACCACACTGTGTCCAAGAAGTGCGCTTACGTAACCCTCAAGCTGTAAGAGAATCCTTGATTGCTCCTCAAGTGGCAAGAGTTCAGGGAAGACGAGAGTTGATGATTCAGCAGCACTATGGTACAGCACCACGAATTAGGAAACCGTAAGTTATGTATATTTACTCGGTAAAATACCATAATCTATCAGTTGTACAGTACTTCACAATTATATCAAGAATGGAAGCTGTTTGAATTATAGCTTGTATTCATCATCCACTGTACTTAGTGGATTTAATGAGCTTAGCTTCTGTAGTTTGTTGTAATTATTGTACTGTAACTGAAAGAGATTAGTTTTGTTTAAAGGGTAATAGGGTATTAATGTGATAACCTGAAACATGGGAAGTTAAGAATGGTTTGGGTGGAATAAATGCTTGTTTTTATTTGGCACCATTGTGATAACCTAACATGGCATAGCTTCTCTATAAATTATAGTTGGTGGCTGTGGTGTCAATCTGGTAATTATCTTTGAATTTTTCTCTTAAGCAATGCATCAATTATTTTGTTTTAATAAGGATTCTCTACTGGATTTAAAACTTAATCATCCCTGTTAAAAGTAGTTATTGATTATTTGCATCATTAATATTGTGAGCATGTTTTTAATAAGTAAATAAGTATCAAAATTAATTTTTGTATTCCAGTGATTTTATAACACTATTTCATTGGAGACAAGAAGCTTGTTGATATACATTAATCATTTATCAAACTCATTCCCCCCAATGGTCAAACTACTGATCTTCCTAAGGATGTAACCCCCTTGGTTACATCCTGCTACAGTAAATTATATTTACTGCTACATGTACAGAGGCAGTAAACATTTCATAGGTGAAAGAAAACATGCCCAAAGTTTGAAGTTTTTAAAGTTCTTGTCTCGAGGGACGAGTTTATTGGGCAACGGCACTCGTCCTGTGAGTGGACACACCGCCATAGCAGCATGTACAACTCCCCAATAGGAAGAAAACTCGCTGGGTTGTTCATCCTGTCACTTGTATCCAGACACAGCTGGGACTTGCTTAACTGTCTCAAGTGCTTATAAAACAAGTGTTTATCAAACAAGAAGATAACATTTGTCTACCCTTTAAAACTTACGTCAGCTTGCAGGTGCAAAATGGGGGAATCTTTTGAGAACAGCATTTATATTTGACATAGTATTTTCCTAACTCAACCATGTGGGGTTTACTATGCTACACACACTTCTAATGTCTCTTAGATGTTCACATTCTCTCTCGGGTAATGGTCGAGGTGGTGTCCATCACACTCCCCACAGATTCTGCAACTCCACTTCTCAGCTGTTGTTTCCATCCCGAATCTCCATGGATATTTGTATCCTAGATGAATTCTCGCTATCAGTGATACTCTACTGCAGCCACCATCTCTTCATCCATAATGATTGGGATTGCCAGCTGCAACCGCATTGTATAGTATTAGCATACAGATTCACTGGTTTGTGCTTCTATTCTCCCTGCCTCGGTTACCTTGTTATGGTGATGTTGCCCAATAATACCTGTAATTTGTAGCAGTGTCTTGGGTATGAAGTATTCAAAATGGTCTCCTTCAGCGCCCTCAGCAGCAAGCACATCTGCTCGTTCATATCCACAGATTCCAACATCGGAGGGGATCCATAGAAATTTGATGATTCTTCCCTGATTAGTTAGTACCCCTCGTAGCTCTTGATTTCAGCAACTATCACAAGGTTTTCTGCCTGAATTTTATTAAGGCTTTGTAGTGCTGCTTTTGAATTGGTGCAAATCACCGCACCGTTAGTGTTTCTTTCAAGAAATCTTGAAATCTGCACCACTGACTATGCCACTGCAGTCTCTGTGGCGTAGTGGTAAGATGCTTGCCTGGCGTTCCGCGAGCGTTTTGTCCTGGGTTCATATCCTGGCTGGGGAGGATTTACTGGGTGCAAATCCTTAACTGTAGCCTCTGTTTAACTCAACAGTAAGGTGAGTACTTGGTTGTAAAAAAGATTCTTCGCAGGGGTCGTATTCCAGGGAACATAGGATTAAGGACTTGCCCGAAACGCTACGCATACTAGTGGCTGTTCAAGAATGTAAGCACTCTTGTGTATATATATATATATATATATATATATATATAAAATAAAATAAAATAAAATAAACTAAGCTAGTATGTGAGCAAAACAAGAGTGGCTGCCCCACACAGTGACGCTATCTGGATTCCCTCCCTCACCAAACTTCCTCCTCCGACAATACTACGCACAGTGCTAATTATCACCAAAATCCTGCTATTATCACAATTCTGGTCACTAAAACCTGTAAATAATTGACCAAGTTTGTTTTGTAAAGTAACATATGAAGTTGTTTGAAGATTCCTAGATGGACGAAATAATGCTGTGGTGCTGGGGCTAGCTCTGTGAGCATCGTGAACAGCATTGATCCACTGATATTTGAACATTGTACAGTCATTATCACACTCAGGCTCTTCTGTAATACTATCATGGCTAAATAATACCAGTTATATATTTTGACATTATTAAGCGATGCTGTGGTCACAAGCTGAACAGCAGTGCTGTGAGCTTATGCTGCATGCACCAGCCTTGGTTGCTCACTCAGTACTGAGGCTTTCACACCCAGGAATCAAATCAAATCAAATGTTTATTTAGGTAAGGTACATACATACAAGAGATTTTACAAAGAGTGATGGATTTGTAGATTTGATGGAATGTGGCCCACGATCTTTTTTTTAATGGCGTCTGTATACAAGACCCTTAAGGAAGGTGATGTGAACCTCATGTAGCCGTATGAGTTTTGAATCGTACACTAAAAATATAAGATCCCGGAGACGAGTTGCACACCCCCCGTTGAGCGCCTGCAGGCACTTTGCGCAGTTCAGTGGTTAAGCTGCTATGTGGGGTCCTTAACTGATATCCCCCGGTGTGCTCAAGAAAAAAAATTGTTCTGAAAAAAATATTTTTTTTATGACATTGTTAATTAGCCTTCAGAAAGCACAAAAATCCAATTAAAAAGTCTCTAGCTCTTGTGGTTTAGCTGTAGTGGCTTGGAGAACTTGAGGTAAAATG